>NW_028270141.1:133222170-133373398 GCF_037043375.1 Chiloscyllium plagiosum
AGGGGATTATCAAAATACTATCAAGCTGCACTTGCTCAACAATAACCTGTACATTGATGCCTAGTTTGAGTTTTGCCAGGGCCACTCAACTCCTGATCTCCTTACTGCCTTCATTGAAACATGGACAAAAGAGCTGAATGCCAGAGGTGAGGAAAGAACGACTGCTCTTGGCATCAAGACTGCATTTGACCAAATATAGCATCAAGGATCTGTAGCAAAACTGGAGTCAATGGGAAGCAGGGGGAAAACTCTCTGCTGCTTGGAGTCATATTTGGCACTAAATAAAGATGGTTGAAGTTTATTCATCTCCATTCTAGGACATCTTTACACAAATTCATCAGGATAGTGTCTTAGGTTCTTTCAGTACAGCTGCAAAACTGGAAAGTGTCAACAATCTGGAAAATTCTCCAGATATTGTCCCACCTATTGTTCTGTTTACGAAAAGAAAGGAACACAAATCCAACCTAGTCAACTACCACCTCATCAATCTCCTCTCAATCATCAGCAAAGGGATGGGATTTGTCAACAATAGCATTATATTCCTTATCCTGCTTATAGCCACTCCAAGGAGGGGATCTGCATCATGGTTTGCTCACATGGCTTGCATTATCCTCACACATCCCCTGTAGCTCTCCTGTAGCCTATCATCCAACAACATTGAGATCACCCTCTTCCTGCTTAAAGAGACTCTCTGTAAATCTGATCAAATGGCTGAAATACTGATATTTTCTTTTCTGGAAATCACTTTTTACTATTGTTTTTGCTCTTGTAATTCCACTTGCATTACAGTCTGTAGATGGATTTGTAACAATCATCTTAAATTTCAGAGACCTTTATATTCCACCTTTACCTATTGATCTTCCTCATTTCTGAGGCAGAAAGGAAAATGGATAGACCATAGCATCCTTGTCACAATTTGAGCTTTTGTATCACATTTTTCAACTTTTCCTCTGCTATTCTCCTTAGTTCAGCCGTCTACTATCTTCAGTCATTATTTATCCTAACAAAATAAATTTATCTTCTTGTTGCAGTGTGACACCATCCACTTCAATCTCCATGCAAGTTTAAGGTAGCCCTGCTAGCTAACTTTTTTTTTGTCTTTTTGCTAATTGTACTCAATCCATTTTCTAATCTACTGGACTTTTTATTTGGTCTGTATTTAATATCATAATGGCAATTGTTTACAATAATCTGCTCATCAGTGCTCAGTCTGGATTTCGTCAGCGTCACTCAGCTCCATGCCTAACTAAAGTCTTGGTCCAAACATGGACAAAAAGAGCTGACTCCAAGAGGTGAGGCGAGAATGACAGCCCTTGACTTGAAGACAGCATTTCATAGAATCCCTACGGTGTGGAAACAGGCCAGTCAGCCCATTGTGCCCTCACCAACCGTCCATAGAGCATCCCACCCTATCCCTGCATTTCCTCTGGCCAATCCACCTAACCTGTACATCTTTGGACAGTGGGAGAAAACTCACAGATACAGGGAGAATGTACAGGGCGACCTCCGTATCCACGACCCCAGTTTCCGTGGTTTCAGTTACCCACGGCCCGAACATATTACAGGGAACCTTCCAGAACTAGGGACCAAGGGGCCGCCAGGAAGGTAAATTTCCCTTTTAAATGAATACGTTCACTACTCGCCACGGTAGGTCTTAGAACATTTTGCCGCGGGTACAGGGTAACTTCTGTACAGGGTAACTTGGGCGGCACTGTGGCACAGTGGTTAGCACTGCTGCCTCACAGCGCCAGAGACCCGGGTTCAGTTCCTGCCTCAGGCGACTGACTGTGTGGAGTTTGCACGTTCTCCCCGTGTCTGCGTGGGTTTCCTCCGGGTGCTCCGGTTTCCTCCCATAGTCCAAAGATGTGCAGGTCAGGTGAATTGGCCATGCTAAATTGCCCGTAGTGTTAGGTAAGGGGTAAATGGAGGGGTATGGGTGGGTTGCGCTTTGGCGGGTCAGTGTGGACTTGTTGGGCCGAAGGGCCTGTTTCCACACTGTAAAGCAATCTAATCTAATCTGTACAAACCCCACGCTAACAGTTGACTGAGAGTGGAATTGAACCCAGGTCCACTGTGAGGCAGCAGTGCTAACCACTGAGCCACTGTGCTGCCCAAATGCTTTAAGCTCTACCAGCCGCTGTGGTGGGATTTGAACCTATAGTCAATGGCATTAGACTAGGCCTCCAGGTTACTTAGTCCAGTGATATTACGAATATACCAATGTCTCCCCATTTAACTCAGCAGTGCATCCAGGAGTCCTAGCAAAGCTAGAGTCAATGGGAATCAGGGTCACAGCATGTGCTGATTGGAATCATATCTAAAATGAAGCAGACAGTGTGCGTAGGTAGGTCTTTTTAGATAGTCAGGGTGTGACTCATAGGGTTCTGCAGGAATCTGTGCTGGACCCTCAACATTTTACAACATTTCAAATGGCTTAGATCTGGGAATTGAAAGAATAGTGGAAAAATTTGCATCTGACACAAAGTTAAGTCAGAAAATATAAATATGGCAGTAACAAGGATGCAGAAGTTATCAAGAAATTAAGTGAGCAAACAAAGATTTGTCAGATGAAGTAGAGTATGGACAAATGTGGTTTTTGGAGGTCCACCATCTCAATTGCAGGGCACCTCTGCAGGAGTTCCTCCAGGTAGTGTCCTAAGTCCAAACTCAAAGTTTAATGTTTATTTCCATTCTTTCTATTTAATATTTTTATCAGCAACCATTCATAACAATTTGGCGTAAGTGATTTGCAGAGTTCAGTGAAGCAGACAGTAAAATCGGTCGAAGTGACAATGGGATTTACCTAAGGATGGGCTTGAAGGAGGTGACAGAAAATGCAGGTAGATCCAGTTAAACTTAGTGGGATACATCTGTCCATAATAAATATTCATACATTTTAATGTTTCACATCTTTTATTTAATCACCACTTTCCTGGTAGCGATAATTTGTATGATCCTCACAGCAATATGTTTCTGTCTCAAATCCCTTAAAGAAGCCAAAGACCTGTCTTTCCTGAAAATGACAAGGTGCTGGAGATCACAGTGGGTCAGGCAGCAACCATGGAGAGAGGGCAAGGTAACGTTTTGAGTCTACATGACTCACAGCTGAAGTGAAGTGTGGAGGGACAGCAGTTATGCTATAGTTCGGATTCAGGGCGGGTGAGGGGTGGTGAGGGGGGTGTCTAGGTTGCTGGTGGAGAAAAGATGACAATAGGTTACATTAGGTGATTGGAATGGGAGAGTGGTAGAACAGTGGGGTGTCTCCTGCCAGACTTGAAAGGACAGTAAGTGGGATGGGGAAGGGATCACATGATAACAAGCTAAAAGAAAGCGAAGAAATGATTCACAATTTAAACTCATTATGAACTCAATATTAAGTCCAGAAGGCTGTAAGGTGCCTAGTCTGAAGATGAGGCGGTGTTCCTCCTGTTTTTGCTGTGATTCACTGGAACACTGCAGCATGCCAATGATAACTCCAGCAGAATGCCACCAAACCCATCTTCCCCTCACTCCCCCTGTCTGCAATTCACAGGAATCGCTCTCTCCGGGTGACCCTAGTCCATTCCACAACCTCTAACACCACCCCACCTCTCCACGGCACCTTCCCGTGTAATCCTCACCCTCCTCCTTGCTCACCATCCAAGGGCCTAAACAGTCTTTCCAGGTGAAGCAGCATTTTACCTCTACCTCTCCCAATCTTGTGTATTGTATTCGCTGCACCCAATATGGCCTACTCTACATTGGAGAATCCAAATGCAGACTGGGTGGCAGCTTTGCAGAACACCTCCAGTCCATGTGCAAGCATGATCCCGACCTTCCCGTAGCCGGTCAGTTTAACACAGCGTCCTGTTCACATGGCCACATGTCTGTCCTCAGCGTGCTGCAGTGTTCCAGTGAATCACAGCATAAACTGAAGAACAACATCTCATCTTCAGACCAGGCAATGTACAACCTTCTGGGCTCAACATTGAGTTCAACACCTTCAAATTGTGAACCATTTCTACCCTTTCTTTCAGCTTGTTATCATGAGAATCCCTTCCCCATCCCACTTACTGTCCTTCCACATCTGGCAGGAGACACCCCACTGTTCTACCATTCTCACATTCTGATCACTTAATGTAAACTACTAACATCTTTTCTCCATCAGCAACTTAGACATCCCCCTCACCCACCACCTACACCTCCCCCCCCCCCCCAACTCCTGAACTACAGTTTATATGCTGTCCCTCCACACCACACTTCAGCTCTGAGTCATGTACACTCCAACACTCCAAACATTAGCTTGCTCTCTCTGCTTGGCTGTTGCCTGACCCATTGTGATCTCGAGCACGTCTTCTTTTCAGTACAGATTGCAGCATCTGCAGTCATTTGTTCCTAAAGACCTGTCTTTATTCAGTTACTTGTTTTCTCATAGTTTTATCCACTTAATTCTCCTTGAAAATTACCTCATGGGCCAGATCTTTGTTCTTTCAGAGCACCACATGTCTGTATTGTTATTTTTGACTTTAATCTTTGTTTTGATATGAAGTCTAATTGTCCAGCAGTCATTGCATCCCAAGTGGAATTGATATCTTTTCCTTCCTCCTTCCCTGTATATTTATTATTCATATCCAGCCCTCAAATCAGACAATGATTGAATATATTCTTTTGCCAAATTTGAAGATTGTTGTCCAAAGCCTGAGAAAATAAAGTTTGAAAAGTAACTTAGCTTCAGGCCAACAAAACACCATTAACAAAAAAATAACAAGGTCCATTTAGATTTTAACATAGGAAAATATTCTAAAGCCTAAGGCAAAAGGTAAAGGGACAGCCACAGAGACAAGGAGGGAGGGACTAGGATGGGTGACAAAAAATTCATATTGATTGTTTTAGGAAAAGTTTAGGGAAGGAGGAAGAAAAGTTGGAATGCTTCAGCCAGATTTCTTCAGAGACTGGGGCTGAAAAGATTAGGGATCAGGCACCAAGCCCATCTCTCTCTTTCTCTCTCTCTCTCTCTTTTTCTCTCTCTCCTGAGGTCAATCCAATTGCCATATTTTACTGTCTGCTTCACTGAAGTTCCCAAGTAACTCATTCCAATTTTTTGTGCCAGTTTTGTTAGGTTTGGTGGAGGGTTTCACTCCCCACTGCTGAGTGAGACCTCTCGTTGTGCCTAACCAAACTCACCTCGCTGATGATCTCCCCTACCCCTGCTAGAGCACCCTGCGCTCTCGTCTATAGCCCAATCCTATCACTTGGCGTACCCTGGGTCACTTGGCACTCACCAAATGACCAGAATCCTTAGAACTTACTGATGAGAACTGGCATTATAAACCTGCCCAGCTCAGTAACAGGCAGTTGTTCCAAAGAGGTTGGAGAAGGGTGGGGGGTAAAATGACATGATGGTTCACCAACAGCTATCTGGAGATCCTGGTGGACAAGGTGGTCTAAAGGAATGGCTTTTCTCTGCCCAGAGGATGACAGGGGAGCCCATGCCATCCCCACCCTGCTCCGAGGTCACCAACCAGGTCAGTGCAGTCTTCACGTTCAACAGGGCATTGGATGGGTTTGGATAGAAAGGATGCTCAGAGGTCTATGGGAAAAGACAGGAGATTGGCACTAGGGAAGGAAACCAAATGTCCTCCTTTACAAGGTAACAAAGCAGATGAGTACATGGCTGAGGAGCTGGTGTATGAGAGAAGGATTCACATTTTTGGATCATTTTTAGTAGAAATGACCTGTACAAGAAGGACGGATTGCACCTAAACTGGAAGGGGACTAATACATTGGCAGGGAGATTTGCTAGAGCTGCTCAGGAAGATTTAAACTAGTAAGGTGGGGGAATGAGACCGAGGGAGATAGTGAGGAAAGAGATCAATCTGAGACTGATACAGTTGAGAACAAAGGCGAGTCAAACAGTCAGGGCAAGCAGGGACAGAACAAGATAGGACTGATAAATTAAACTGCATTTATTTCAATGCAAGAGGCCTAACAGGGAAGGCAGATGAATTCAGGGAATGGTTAGGAACATGGGACTGGGATATCAAGCAATTACAGAAACATGGCTCAGGGATGAAGAGGTCTGGCAGCTTAATGTTCCAGGATACAAATGCTACAGGAAGGATAGAAAGGGAGGCAAGAGGGAAGGGGGAGTGATGTTTTTACAGCTGTGCTGAGGGACGATATTCCTGGAAATACATCCAGGGAGGTTATTTGAGTGGAACTGAGAAATAAGAAAGGGATGATAACCTTATTGGGATTGTATTATAGACCCCCTAATAGTCAGAGGGAAATTGAGAAACATACTTGTAAGGAGATCTCAGCTATCTGTAAGAATAATGGGGTGGTTATGGTAGGGGATTTTAACTTTCCAAACATAGACTGGGACTGCCATAGTGTTAAAGGTTTAGATGGAGAGGAATTTGTTAAGTGTGTACAAGAAAATTTTCTGATTCAGCATGTGGATGTACCTACTAGAGAAGGTGCAAAACTTGACCTACTCTTGGGAAATAAGGCAGGGCAGGTGACTGAGGTGTCAGTGGGGGAGCACTTTGGGGCCAGTGACCATAATTCTATTCGGTTTAAAGTAATGATGGAAAAGGATAGACTAGACCTAAACGTTGAAGTTCTAAATTGGTGAATGGCCAATTTTGACGGTATTAGGCAAGAACTTTCAAAAACTGATTGGGGGCAGATGTTCGCAGGTAAAAGGACGGCTGGAAAATGGGAAGCCTTCAGAAATGAAACAATGAGTGTCCAGAGAAAGTATATTCCTGTCAGGGTGAAAGGGAAGGCTGGTAGGTGTCGGGAATGCTGGATGACTAAAGAAATTGAGGGTTTGGTTAAGAAAAAGAAGGAAGCATATGTCAGGTATAGACAGGATAGATTGAGTGAATCCTTAGAAGAGTATAAAGAAAGTAGGGGTATACTTAAGAGGGAAATCAGGACCGCAAAAAGGGGACATGAGATAGCTGTGCTAAATAGAGTTAAGGAGAATCCAAAGGATTTTTACAAATATGTTAAGAACAAAAAGGTAACTAGGGAGAGAATCGGGCCCCTCAAAGATCAGCAAGGCTGATTTTCTGTGGAGCTGCAGGAGATGGGGAGATACTAAGTGAGTATTTTGCATCAGTATTTACTGTGGAAAAGGACATGGAAGATATAGAATGTAGGGAAATAGATGGTGACATCTTGAAAATGTCCATTTTACAGAGGAGGAAGTGCTGGATGTCTTGAAAAGCATAAAAGTGGATAAATCCACAGGACCTGATCAGGTGTACCCGAGAACTCTGTGGAAAGCTAGAGAAGTGATTGCTGAGATATTTGTATCATCGATAGTCACAGATGAGGTGCAGGAAGACTGGAGGTTGGATAATGTGGTGCCACTGTTTAAGAAAGTTGGTAAGGACAAACCAGGGAACTATAGACCAGTGAGCCTGATGTTGGTAGTGGGCAAGTTGTTGGAGGGAATCCTGTGGGATTGGATGTACATGTATTTGGAAAGGCAAGGACTGATTCGGGATAGTCAGCATGGCTTTGTGTATGGGAAATCATGTCTCACAAACTTGATTGAGTTTTTTGAAGAAGTAACAAAGAGGATTGATGAGGGCAGAGCGGTAGATATGATCTATATGGACTCCAGTAGGGCGTTCAACAAGGTTCCCCATGGGAGACTGGTGAGCAAGGTTAGATTTCATAGAATACAGGGAGAACTAGCCATTTGGATACAGAATTACTCAAAGGTAGAAGATAGAGGATGGTGGTGGATGGTTGTTTTTCAGACTGGAGGCTTGTGACCATCAGAGTGCCACAAGGATCGGTGCTGGGTCCACTATTTTTCGTCATTTATATAACTTATTTGGATGTGAGCATAAGAGGTATACTTAGTACGTTTGCAGATGACACCAAAATTGGAGGTGTAGTGGACAGCGAAGAAGGTTACCTCAGATTACAACAGGATCTTGATCAGATGGGCCAATGGGATGAGCAGTGGCAGATGGAGTTTAATTCAGAAAAATGTGAGGTGCTGCATTTTAGGAAAGCAAATCTTAGCAGGACTTATCCATTTAATGGTAAGGTCCTAGGGAGTGTTGCTGAACAAAGAGACCTTGGAGTGCAGGTTTATTGCTCCTTGAAAGTGGAGTCGCAGGTAGATAGGATAGTGAAGAAGGCATTTGGTACGCTTTCCTTTATTGGTCAGAGTATTGAGTACAGGAGTTGGGAGGTCATGTTGCGGCTGTACAGGACATGGGTTAGACCACTGTTGGAATATTGCATGCAATTCTGGTCTCCTTCCTATCAGAAAGTTGTTGTGAAACTTGAAAGAGTTCAGAAAATATTTACAAGGATGTTGTCAGGGTTGGAGGATTTGAGCTCTCGAGAGACTTTGAAAAGGCAAGGACTGTTTTCCCTGGAGCGTCAGAGGCCAAGGGGTGACCTTATAGAGGTTTATAAAATCATGAGGGACATGAATAGGATAAATAGACAAAGCCTTTTCCCTGGGGTGGGGGAGTCTAGAACTAGAGGGCATAAGTTTAGCGTGAGAGGGGATAGGTATAAAAGAGAGCTAAGGGGTAACGTTTTCACGTAGAGGTTGGTACGTGTATGGAATGAGCTGCCAGAGGAAGTGGTGGAGGCTGGTACAATTGAGACATTTAAAAGGCATCTGGTTGGGTATATGAATAGGAAGGGTTTGGAGGGATATGGGCCGGGAGCTGGATTGGGTTGGGATATCTGATCAGCATGGACTGAAGGATCTGTTTCCATGCTGTACATCTTCCTGACTCTGTAATTCTGTGATCCTGTATCCTGACCAGATGCCTGACCATGGCCAATCCCCTGGACTGAGCTTAGAGGCTGCCTTACAGTACTCAGATCTCAAGTTTGCTGAGTGCCTCCATGGGCTTCAATGAGGACTATTCCCCTAACACAATGACACATGGCTGTTTGCTTGCTGCACTGCAGGGAGTTTGCTATGCAAGCCACTGCTACATGGTGCAGGGTGATATACACTGTCACATAGCAAACTGTGCTCCCCCTTGATGGAGGCCTGCTGACCAACAAGGCAAGCTTTCTGGCTCCATGACTGTGCTAACAAACAAGGCAATGAAAGGCTGGCACTCTGTGAACCTCCAGGTAGGTGATCAAACAAGCAGCACCCTGGCTCCCCCCCCCCCCCCAAATGTCCATGGAGGAGGGGCACGAGCAGCTCCTGAGTCCTACCTTGAGATGCTGTTGCATGTTAAATGTCAGTAAGCGAAAAATCACCAAGTGGCCATTCTGACTTCCACTTCGGGATGTCTTGGTGTCTCGTTTGTTCCCAGTGGGTAGTTGAATGGGAAGCTGCATATCAATGAGGTGAGATGTACAGCTAATACAGTCATTAACAAGCCATAATCCTCCTTAAAAGGCACCTCACTGTTGCTGAGCAAGAATGTCACCTTGCCTCTCATACAATTCTATCTCATTTCGCACCACAGCCACATCATTCAGGTGCCCAGTCGGTACTACATCAAATCTCCATTAAGGTTTGCAAATAGAAGTTTTACCTGGCTCCCTTTCTTAGCTCCAACTTCCTCATACTTAATATTTCTCCAAACACTACTGGAATTGTTTCTCACTGTGAGTAACTAAATTAGATTCCCTACAGTATGGAAGCAGACCCTTCAGCCCAACAAATCCACACCGACCCTCCGAAGAGTAACCCACCCAGACCCGTTCCCCCTGCCCTTTATTTAACCCTGACTAACACACCTAACACTATGGGCAATTCGCCTAAGCTGCACGTCTTTAGATTGTGGGAGGAAACCAGAGCACCCGGAGGAAACCTACACAGAGACAGGGAGAACAATACAAACTCCACACAGACAGTTGCCCGAGGTAGGACTCGATCCCGGGTCCCTGGCATTGTGAGGCAGCAGTGCTAACCACTGAGCCAATGTGCCCCCCCCAAATTCTTTTGACTCCACTGAGATATCAACACAACTCAATTTATTCGCTCAGAACTGTCAAAGAAAATAAATCCAACTGCCTTATCATTTCCGGCCTTTGGTCAATGTCCCAGACACCACCATTGCCATCACGCTCAAAGGACAGGATGAAGAATGGGTAGGACACACAAAATGTCAGCTTTGGAACACAAATGGGTTGGAAATACAGCACTATTATGGTAGGAGTTCCAGGATTTTGACCCAGCAACAGTGAAGGATCAGCCATATATTTTCAAATCAGGATGATGAGTGGCTTTGTGGGAAACCAGGTAATGGTGTTCCTATGAATCTGCTGTCCTTGTCCTTCTTGATGGTTGTTATTGTGGGTTTGAAAGGTGCTGTCTTAGGATCTTTGGTGAATTTCTGCAATGCATCTAGTAGATGGTATATACAGCTGCTACTGATTGAGGGTGGTAGCAGAGCCAATCAAGTGGACTGCTTTGTCCTGGATGGTATCAAGCTTCTTAAGTGTTCCTAAAGCTGCATTTATCTAGGCAAGTCGGAAATATTCCACCACACCCCTGATTTGCTCCTTCTAAATGGTGGACGGGCTTTGGGGAATCAAGAGGCAAGTTACTCACTGCATGAGTCCTGGGCTTTGACCTGCTCTTGTAGCTATTATATTCATATGACGAGTCCAGTTCAGATTCTGGTCAATGGCAAACCAGATTGGAGATGTTGATTGTTGGACATATTGCAAATGGTGGATAAGAAGGAAAGTGGATGTGTCGGTATTAATGCAAGGAGTAATGCTGAATGGGGCTACTGATGGATTGATAAGCAAGGTAGTGAGCGAGATTAGGGTTTTATTGCAGAGGAATGGGCAAGAACAATGGTGAAAAGATTTGAGTTAGTCTTGTATTTCCTTCATTTATTTAACTGATCGACTTTATATTACATTTACTTAGAACATCCTGTACTACCTAATCAACCTGTTCAGAGATGTTATTACACACCTCTAGAACAGGTGGGATTTGAACCCAGGCCTTCTGGTCTAGGGATAGGAACACTGCCACTGTGCCACAAGGGAGCTCCTCAAAAATGGCCTATTAAAGTGGGATTTGAACCCACATGCATGATCCATGACGTAGATGTTATCAGCATCACGCTCAAAACATTTTCGCATCATGGAAATTAGTGAAATGATATCATCAGCAATTTGCACTTAGGCAGCACCTTTGTAACAAGAAATAGGAGTAGACCTATCAATCCTCCCCTGCTATTTCAACAAGATCATAGCTGATCAGCCCCAGGCCTTGACTCCTCTTTCACCCCAGTTCCTCCTCACCCTCAACTTCCTGATTCTTTAACAACAATTAATCTACCCTGTAATTAAATACAGTACTTGCAGTGATCTATCACTCACAACTCCAGACATTCACTGTCTTCTGGGAACAGAAATTCCTCCACGTTTCCATTTTAAATAAGTGTCCCTTTGCTCTGTAACTATATCTCCAAGTTCAAGATTTTCCCACTAGCGGAAACATCTTCTCAACATCTATCCTGGTAAGCCACTTCAGAATCTTGTATACTTCAAACTGATCATCTGCACTGATTGATTGATTTCTTGGTGTCACATGTACTGAGATACAGTGACAAATGTTACTTTGCGTGCTCTACAGGCAGATTGTACCGCACAAAGTGCCTCTGGGTAGCAGAGCAGAGTGCAACGTTACAGCTGCAGAGAAGGTGGGGAGAGAGAGGGGGGGAAGAGAGAGACAGAGAGAGAGAGTGAGAGAGAAAAAGAGAGAGAGAGAGAGAGATCAGAATTAACATTTGAAAAGTCTGTTCAAAAGTCTGATATCAGCGGGAAGAAGCTATTCTTGAATCTATTTCCACATGTATCCAAACTTTTGTATCTTCTACCTGATAGAAGAGGGTGGAAGAGAGTATAGCCGGGTGGGAGGGGTCTTTGATTATGTTGTTTGCTTTCCCGAGGTGGTAGGAATTACAGATGGAGTTAATAGATGGAAGGCTCGTTTTCTGATGGAGTGTGCTGTGTTCGCAATTCTCTGTAGTTTCTTGCCATCTTGACATCAGTTAGCAAACTATGTCATTCTTCCAAATCTAATGAGCAAAGTCGTAGCCTATTTAGGCTCTTATTGAGTGAACCCCTTGAACCCAGGAACCAGTGACCTCTTTAACAGTGGAGAAACCATCAAGGTGACTGACAGATTGGAAGGTTTGAAGGAGCAGGGCTACTGGCAATCACCAGATCATCCTGAAATCATCACCTTGCACCCCCAACCCTTCCCCAAATCCCAAGCCTTCAATTCGTAATATAGCACAGCATGGCCATTTTTGCGGCATGCCTTGCCAACAGGATTGGCTCAGATGTCAACCTGAGATGAGTGCAGGCTGGGAGAGGGGTTTTGATGCTCAGTGACAAGGCCCACAAATTGCTGGTCAGGGATCATAGGAAGGAGACTGCTTTCTATTCTCAGAAAACATCCAACATCCTCTTACCTCCAAGTCAATGTGACAAGCTTCAGCCAATGATCTCAGAGTACTCATCTGACCAGAATAGGCAGGGCAGTTCGAGAGAGGAGGTAGTGAGGGATGGTGGGTGTCAGTAAATAAGCATCTAAATTGCTAAAGGTATAGTACTAGGGGCTCCATTTCCTGCACCAGCCAGATTTAGTGGGAGAGGGCAGTGGAGCTGTCGTAAAGAATGCAAATGGGAACAACCCAACATTGACTGAAAAGTGACAATGCCACCCCTCTCCCACCAACCCTCCATTCCCTACTAACACCCCACCCTGCTCCTGGAGGTAAAGGCCCAAGCCCCATCTCCTTCACACAGAGGTAGATCTTCTGGTGGGTTACTGCTCCATCTTTTTCCAAACAACTGGTTCTCTAGCTTTCCTTAAATGTCAGGGCAGAGACCACAAGGCCCGTTGCTCTCAGTCTGAACCACAGAACCACAAAAGTGTTACAGGGAAAAAGGAGATGATTTGGCCCATAGAGCCCATGCTGGCTCTTTAAATGAGAATCATTACCTCGTACCAATATCGTGCCTTCACCCTATACCCTCTCTATCTAAATAATCATTCAATGCTCTCATGAATACCACAAACCTGAGAAGAAATATAGAATCCCTACAGGGTGAGGGAAGGCAGCACAATGGCCCAGTGGTTAGCACTGCTGCCTCCCAGCGCCAGGGACCCAGGTTTGATTCCACCCTCGGGCAACTGTCTGTCTGGAGTTTGCACATTCTCCCCGTGTCTGCAGGTGCCATCCTCAGTCCAAAGATGCCAGGGTTAGGTGGGCCAAATGGCCTGCTTCCACGATGATGGTGTTCTATTGAGTCCACACTGACCCTCTGAAGAATGACCCACCACCCAACCCCAGTAACCATGCATTTCCCACAGCTAATTCACCTCGCCGTCACATCTTTGGACTGTGGGAGGGAACTGGAGCACACAGAGGAAACCCGCACAGACATAGGGAGAATATGCAAACTCCACAGAGGCAGCAGCCCAATGGGTGGAATTGAACCCGGATCCCTGGCACTGTGAGGCAGTAGCACTAACTATTGAGCCACCATGCCACCCAGTAGCGGAGATAGACCCTGCTGTACATTGCAATATTGTCTTATAAGTATTATTGTAATATTATTATTGTTTCTGTTGATCGTCCAGTTGGCATGACAGCAGACTAAGCAGCGAATTGCAGCAGGGTGGAGTATGGTTTTTGGCAAGCCTCCTTGTGGTAAACAGGCCCCTGGTTGCCAGTCAAGCCTTATTTTCGACTGAAACTTCAGCAAAATGGGAAAGAATACCTCTTTTCCCTATCCCTTCCACCCAACCAGCCTATCTTAGCCCCTCATCTATCCAAAAACCACCACCCAGTCCACTCCTTGCACTGACTGATCAATATGAATGCGCAGGAGGTCAGAACCAGAGAGTTCCCGGACGATCATTGTGCAGGAGGAGGTCACAGGAAACTGTGTTTGATGAGGTTGTTCCTTCACAATGGCAGCAGGGCCAACTCCCCAACCCTTCCTCTGCTTCAGCGTTTGCTGGAAACATCAACTCCATGTCTCTCTTGACACATGATGCCTGACCTGCTGAGTGCTTCCAGGCAATGTCAACTTATATTACAGAAGTGGAAATTAGTCAATACTATTCTGAATAGTTGCAAAAGGGCCCCACCATCCTTCACTTGGTGAGCATTAGCAGCTGGGCATGTCCAAAATTAGTAAAGGGATGACATCTAGAAGGATAAGGCAACAGTTACAAAGGAACACACCACTTGTGAGTTTCCCTCCAAGCCACTCACCATCCTGACTTGGAAATATGTTGCCATTCCTTCACTGTCACTGGGTCAAAATCTTGGGGCTCCCTCCCCATTTGATGTTCCTATACAAAATGGACTACAGCAATTCCTGATGATGGCTCATCACCACTTTCTCAAGGGCAACTAGGGAGATGCAGTGAATGCCTCTCATCCCATGAATGAATTCAAAATAATCTTCTGGTTAGATAAGTTTACAGGAAGAGCTGTAGTTTACTGCGTTCAGAGAAAAAAAAGTTTGTATTATATAGAGCCTTTCACAACCTCAAGACATCACAAAGGGGCTTTGTAGGCAATCAAATACTTCTGAAGTGTAACTGCTGTAAAAACATAACTTATTATAATTGATGAATAGCAAACATTTTGTGGTGTTTCTCCCTCTCTGTCTCTTAGAAACATGCAAACATCGAAAATAGGAGCAGGAGTAGGCCATTCAGCCCCTCGGGTAGGCCCCACCATTTAATTTGATCATGGATGATCTTACAACTCAGTCCCCTGTTCCTACCCTTTGATCTCTTCAGCCTTAGAAATATCTTTAATTCCTTCTTCAGAACATTTAATATTTTGGCCTGAACTGCTTTCCATGGCAGAGAATTCCACAGGCTGACCATTCTCTGGGCTGAAGAAATTTCTCCTCATCTCAGTACCAAAGGGCGTACCTAGTATCTTTAATATGCAACCCCCTCTCGCTCCCCCACCCCGCCACCAAATCTGGCTTCCCCAGTCACCAGAAACATCCTTTTGCTTTTGTCCTGTCTTGTCCGGATAGAGATTTAAAACATTTCCATGAGACTCTGCCCTCATTCTTCTAAGCTCCACTGAATATATTCATAACCGACCCACTCTCTCTTTATATGTCAGTCCTGCCGTCCCAGGAATCTGCCTGGTAAATCTTTGTGGCACTCCTCAGATAAGGAGACTAAAACACCACGTAATGTTCTAGGCGTGGTCTTACTGAGGTTCTGCATAAATGCAGCAAGACATCCCTGCTCCATTACTCGAGTTCTCCCGCTATGAAGACCAACATACTATTTGTCTTCTTCACCACTGGTTGAACCTTCATGCTTACTTTCAGCACCAGGTTTACAAAGGATGCTCAGGTCTCCTTGCATCTTCCCCTTTCCTAATCTATTTCCATTCAGATAATAACCTGCCTTCCTGTTCTTGCTAACATAGTGGATTACCTCACCTCTATCTACATTATACTTCACCTGCCATGCATCTGCCCACTTTTATCCATGTCCCCACAATTGATGATGTAAAATTGCTGCCTCAGAGACAATCTGGGAAACACATGTGAGTCAAAGCTCCCTCAATGTGAACACAACCTTACCTATTCTCCCACACAAACCCCATTTTTAACCCATTTTCTCAAGTATGCAGAGATTAATAGTTGACAAAGTGAGTGGCAGTGGTTAGCACTGCTGCCTCACAGCACCAGATTCCTGGATTTGCTTCCACCCATGGGTGACTGTGTGGAGTTTGCACATTCGCCCCATGCCTGTGGGTTTCCCCCATGTGCTCCAGTTTGCTCCCACAATCCAGGTTAGATGGACTGGCCATGCTAAATCGCCCATAGTATCCAGAAGATGTGCAGGGTTACAGGGATGGGTTGGGAATGCTCTTTGGGAGGTCAGAGTAGACTCGATAGGCTGAATGGCCTGCTTCCACATTGTAGGGATTCTATGACATTGGCAACCACTTGCTCATGAGTATAGTGGTTCACCTAGGAAATTGATAGCAGATATTAGGAGAAACAATTTTGACAGTTAAGGGAAAGTGTCAGTCTTTAGATGAAGGAGTTATCAAAACCTTACCGAACAAAGCCAGATGGGGTGGAAGAGAGCATATCCTCGGCACAGTGAGTTTTATGACCTAGAATGCCCCACCTGAAAGGATGGTAGAGGCAAATTTGATAACTTTGAAAGAGGATAAAGATTAGCACATGGTAGAATCCTGACAGTGTGGAAAGAGGCTATTCGGCCCATCGAGTCCGCATCAATGTTTCAAACAGCATTCCACCCAGCCCCAGCCCCTGTCCTATCCCTGTAACCCTGCATCAATCATAGCCAATCTACCCAACTTGCACATCCCTGCACACTACGGGGCAATTTAACATGACCAATCCGCCTAACCTGCACATGTTTGGACTGTGGGAGGAAACCAGAGCACCCAGAGGAAACCCATGCAGACACGAGGAGAATGTGCACACTCCACACGGACAGTCACCCGAGGCTGGAATCAAACTCTGGCCCCTGGTGCTGTGAGGTAGCAGCACTGTGCCACCATGCCACCCATATGAAATAATTGCAGGCGTTATGCAGGATTAGGTAGAATATCTGGTTGGCACGGATGAGTTGACCGAAGGGTCTGTTTCCTTGCTGTACACCTCCATGACTCTGTTCAAACAGCTGGCAGGCTCAGGAGGGGTTGAACAGCCTGCTTCAACACTGTACGATTTGGCATTTAACTTGCCGCAAATAGATTATTCCCGAGAGTCTTTGTATTTTGCCCAAAGTGCCCTGTTTTAAAAGGCCTGGTATTAATCAGTGAGACACCCATCTCCGTATCCAGTCATCCTCAGGATCCCAAGTATGAGCTGAGCAGCCAAACCAGAGGATTTTGAGGACAGCATTACCCCAGTGCTCCTAAAAGCTGCTAAATATAGCTTTTATTGGCAAACATAAGGAAACTGTCTTCACTAGCAGGCTCTGTTCCTCTGCTATCAAATTACTGAAAGCTGCATGTTGTTTATATGTACACAAATATATTTTTAAAAACCGGACTCTGCAGCCAAAACTATCCATATTTTCACTTGTCGAGACTGGGATTTGGCTGTACTTTCTATGTTTTTCAGCCTCTCAGGAGGCTGATGAGACACAAAAGTGGATTAATGCTTCTATTCCCTACTGCCCTCCATCACTGCCTGGCACCATCCATCTGTGGGGCACAGTGTTGGGGTGCGGCCTACGATTGTGGAAACTTGGCAGGTTGGCACGGTATTGGATTGCATTCGCAGCCCAGAATGCAGGGAAGGATCAGCTCTCAAGGATTCCCGTATACGCTGGCTTGATTGTGTGAGGGTTGTAAATCTGCTACAATTTATTAAAAGTTTGTAAATCAGTCGGGCCGGGTGGTGTGGGTAAGCTGTAGTGCTGTGCAGGCATCTCAGTTTTGAAGTGTTTCATCTCCCTCTCCTGATTACATTGCATTACCCAGCACGATTTCCCCAAAACTTTTTGAAATACTCAATAAAGCTGCTATGTTTATCTTCATTTTAGAACACACTTCACTTAGACAATGATAAATCTTTAATCTCTATATACAAACCAATGAAGGAAATAACTGGCTTTTTAGATTTATTACATGTGCTAATTTAGCGAACATTTTCTCAAAATTTGCCTTTGCCTAACCCAGGTCTTGTCCACTCAGCACATCACTCCTCTTGCCTCCTCAGCTGTGCCTCACTCTTGTTCATCTCACACCTCCTCAACCATTCCTCATTCTCTCAGTAAGGCCTCATGCCCTCATCAGCCC
Organism: Chiloscyllium plagiosum; assembly: GCF_037043375.1. Classification (NCBI taxonomy): domain Eukaryota; kingdom Metazoa; phylum Chordata; class Chondrichthyes; order Orectolobiformes; family Hemiscylliidae; genus Chiloscyllium; species Chiloscyllium plagiosum. Next base: position 133,239,969 of record NW_028270141.1, read on the forward strand.
TCAACCTGTCAGGGTGACCTCACTCCCTCACTCATCCCTCACCTGTCCCTTAACCCTCCCCATCCTTCACACCTTCTCCATGCTCCCATTCCCCTCACCCCTTTGCCGCTTGTCAGCCCAAGCCTGGATATTGTCCAGATCTTGTTGCATTTGAACATGGACTCCTTCAGTATCTGAGGAGTGCCGAATGGTGCTGAACATTATACAATCATCGGTGAACATCCCCACTTCTGACCTTATGGGTGAAGGGAAGGTCATTGATGAAGCAGTTGAAGATGGCTGGACTGAGGACACTACCCTGAGGAACTCCTGCAGAGATGTCCTGGAGCTGAGATGACTGACCTCCAACTACCACAACTATCTTTCCACGTACCAGGTATGACTCCAACCGGCAGATTAGATGCAATATAGAGGAAATGAGTCAGATGTGAAAAGGCTTTGTTCCTAGCTCTGTAACAGTGTTTGCCTCCTTGCTGCTAGCCCAGGCTAAACAAGCACCTGTTTGAGCCCGAGCTGATGCTAGGGTCTGTGTAATTCTCTCCATCACGTACGGTGCAGGGACTCACTTTCACACCATCACCCTGCATCACTCAGAGTCATCCTTACATCACAGTCCCTCACCAGGTCTCCCCTCACCCCCACCCACCTTACCAGCTCTTCGACCGTGGATGTGGTTGTAAAGTTCCTTACCTTTCCTACTCTCTCCCTTGTTCGTTTGAAGGCCTGTGGCATTATTATGCCATTGAGCAAAGGAGAAGGAACAGGGGACTGACATGCACAAGGGTGCCAAAGACCAAATAATCATGCTTTATCTCAATAGAGTTGCCTTCAGGTAAACCTCCAGGCCACAGCTGCTCCTTACACCTTGGTAAGGGGTCAAATTCTTCCCATGCTTTAGAGTGAATGGGAAAGTTTGGAGGAAATAATTCTCATAGCTGCACAAACCCCCGCTGTGACAGAGAGGGTCATTTTCCTTTGTAATTGGGTTTTCTAATTTGGAGCAGCCCACCAGCACTAGGACACCTATGAGGTGCCCAAAACTGGGCCATCTGCATGTTGCAGCCTGATTGCTTCTGGTAGCTAATAGGTTGTTTCTAATCTGTGTCGTTGAGGAAATATTAGAAATAGCCACAAAGGTTCTTTGATGGAGATATCATGGGGATGCTCTATACTGATGCTGGCAAAGCCAAGAGGAAAAGGACTTGGGTCAGGAGGCTTCAGTGCCTTGCAATGGGGTATCCATTGAGTTGCAGCCCACCCCCGCATTGCTGCAGCTGTACGGGCTTATCTAAAGGACAGTAATGAAAGAGTCTGGCCTGTAATCATTCACTTCAACATGGCTTCCTTCCAGTAAGCGGGGCATGTTTTATTAAATTAAAGTCAGGCTGTGAGCTGATGCTACCCAGAGTTCAGACCATTAAAGCTGCACCCAAGATTATGTCAAAAAAGTTTTACTGAATTGGCAGCGAGTGTGAGAAGCTGACAGAATCTCTACTGTGCTTAAAATGAATTAACCACGATGCCAATTTTCTTAAAGCTGCCATCGGTTCACTCTCAGCTTTGGTTGTCACTCAAAATCATCTCTCCTCGCTGGTCAGATGTTGCTAGTTGTTAGCCGAGTGAAAAGAAATCTTATTTGTCTTCTTATCAACTTGCTGAGCAGTGTGATTTCCTTTTGGACCATATTTGCAGATTTGCAACATAATGTAGCTCCTTCTTTTAACTTTTAGAGCATGCACCATTGCTAATGCCCACAAACTCTCACCCACTCCACCCCGATCTCTCAACGACACTCTGACAGAACCTTATCTTCTATTCCTTACAGCCTCCGGGACTCAATGTTGAGTTTAACAATTTCAGGGCATGAACATCTCTTTCTGTGTCCATTACCCATCTCCAAAACCCCAGGTCCTGAAATTAATTGTATTGCTGTCAACCCATTTTCAACTATTCATTATCCTTATTATCACTTATCTAGCTTCTCTTCTTCCCTGCCGTAATATCTGCAATCCCTCCATCTTCCTACCCTTTTGTTCTCCCTTCTCTTTCTCTGGACTCCACCTCAACCTCTTTGTTTGCTCCTCTAACCCCTCCCATCCCCCGGTCACCAGAATAACCCTCACCTTTTTTTTAGCTGCTTCTAAGTTCTGAACACTGGACTTGAAACATTAACTCTGCTGTCTTCTGTTGCCAGACCTGTTGAGTTCCTCCAGCAATGCCTGCTTGCATCAATTCCACCCACATCTCTCATTGTGTGACAAACTGCTAGGATCTAAGTTAAAATTCACTAGGAAAAGGAGTCAAGTGGTGAGATGGAAGTAATCTCAGGCCTAGCCTTAGAGGGACCAGATTTACCTCAAGAAAGAGAATGTCATTTAAAAAAAGCACGTTCAGCTAATTTTTCTTTCATTGAAAGGAGCTTACATGTGGATTTCACAAACAAGTACCACAATGGGAAATGTGGGCAGATCTGCAAGTTAACTTCACCTGTTTTTTAACCTGCTTGATTTTCCCAAGCTATTTAGGGCGCTCAGTTAAATTCTGCTGTAACACAGACATACTTTGTATAACTGCTCTTTGTGCCATCAGTTTAACACGCTCCCCTGAAGTTTATTGAGAAATCCCTGAGGAATAAAGACTGTCACTTGGTCAAAGGGGAGGTAATGGCCTGGTGGTATTTTCACTGAACTGTTGTGTCGGATACTTGGGTAATGTTCTGAGCACCTGCAGTTCAAACACCCTTGTGGTAGTTGGTGGAATTTGAATCATTAAAAGTCTAATGATGATTGGGAAACTAGAGACCCATCTGGGTTCACCAATGTCCTTTAAGGAAGGAAAGTGCCTTCCTTACCTGGTTTAGACTACATCTGACGCCCGACCCACAGCAACATGGTTGATTCTTAAGTGCTCTCTGGGACGGCGATAAATGCTAGCCGAGCTAGTGGCATTGTCATCCTATAAATGAATAACGAAAAAAAGTCCTGGCACATCCTCCTTGGCCAAATTAGATTCAAAGACAGTGGTTTATTGTTGAATTTCCACCAGTGAGAGGAGATTATACACAATAGAATTGAAGGTATTTTATTAGTTCAATAGTTTAATAAGTTGACTCATATTAAGATATTGAGGCATGCAATAGAGATACAAATATTGACTTTGGAACATTGTGTGCATGTGTTTATTACTGCAACATTTTGCAGCTGCTGTGAGACATCCTCAGACATGTGCAGCTTGCTAACACATTGAGACTGCATGAGTTGTAGGGTGAGGGGAACTAGCTATGTGTTGCCATCTTATCAGAGCTGTTTGCAAACCAATCACTCCTCAGTCTGAAATTTGGTGTTAATCCAAGAGGAAGTAAAGCTATATGCTGCTATCAAACAGTGTGGCTCACTCTGGCCTCTGGTTCAAAAGAGGCCAGAGGCTTTTAAGTCCTGAAATGTGAACTCATACCAACCAGGCCAGTGGTTCCCAGAGCCATACTGAGGCAGTGCTGTTCTGCCGAAGGTGACGTTGCGCTGAGGACCCATCTTCTTTCCTTAAGTTACTATTTTGGAAAAGAGAAGAGGAGTCATCCTCATATTTAACCCTCAGCCAGCACCACAGACAGAAAAAAGATCCAATTACTGACCACGTGCTGAAGGTGGCAGCCCCATTTTATCGCTGCCTTGTCACATCCTGCTCCACTAGTTGCCACTGTCGAAGCTCTAAGAACTACAGACCCCAGCACCTCCTCGACTGGACTCGTGAGGCAGAGCAAGGCCTTGGGTGATCCCCACTGCACATCTCCGAGGGAAATACAACAGAGCAAAACCAAAATATTGTCAAAGTCACACTTCTCAGTCCTTTAACTGAGTGGAATCAATAATGCAATAAAAATAAGAAAGATTTCTTGTTGCTCCCCTGTCATCAGTAAGCGTATAAATGCAAATCAGCTTTTTATGGGATTTGTTTAGTCCTGATGGCATATTGATCCTTGGGCTGGGTGAGTGATTATGAATGGAAAACGCAATGCGAAGTGCGGACCTGGCATTCCACTGCAGCCCTCACCAAGTAACCCACCCAGGCTTGACTGACTCGATGATTTTGTAGTGTTTTGAATTCTGCACGCCACCCTACCTTTTGATTGCACCTCTAATGCAGAGCTCTAAAACCAAAAGGTCATAAAGCAGAACTAAATCTAAGTGGCCATAAATCTCCGGATCATGCAGGACAGACGGAGGCCTATTGTGGCTCTATGGAAAGTGTTAACATGAGTCCCACAGATGGAAGGTATTCAGTGAAAAATGCAATGAAGACTTCAGGAGGGGTTTCTTTATTTGGAGAGCGGTAAGAATGTATCCTAAGACTAGAAATCTTGATATCCAGGTAATCCTCTGGGGATTTGGGTTTGAATCCCACCACGGCAGATGGTGGAATTTGAATTCAACAAGAATCTGGAATTAACAAGTCTAATGGTTACAATGAAACCAATGTCAATTTTCTGGAAAATCCTATCTGGTTCAGTAATGTCCTTTAGGGAAGGAAACTGTTATCCTTACCTGGTCTGGCCTATATTTAACCCCTGAGGTACAGCAATATTACTGACTCTCAATTGGCCTCTGGGTAATGAATACTGGCCTAGCATAAATGTGAATGCATAAATTTTTTTTAAAATCTGCACTCAAATCCCCCAAGTGGGTTTCTAACCCACTATATTTTGACCCAGAGGGAGAGTGCAATCAGTGATAGCAGGACAATCACAGTAAAACAATCATTTATGCATCATAAACACATACAGAACATTGGTTAGGCCACAGATGGGACACTGTGCACAGTTCAGGTCGCCACACTATTGGAAGGACGACACTGCAATGGAGAGGGTGCAGAGGTGATTCACCGGGATGTTGCCTTGGATGGAAAATCTCAGTTGTGAAGAGGATTGGATAGGCTGAGTTTGCTTTGTTTGGAGCAAAGGAGGCTGAGGGAGGGATCTGACTGGGGTGCTCAAAATTACGAGAAGCATAGATAGGGTAGATCGTGAGTACCTTTTCACCTTGGCAGACCTGTCTAACAGCAGAAGGCATACATTTAAGGTGAGAAGTAAACAAATTAGAGGGGATCTGAGGAAAGATTTTTTTCACCCAGAAATATGGAATGTGCTGTCTGAGAGGGTGATGGAGTCAGGTACCCTCATAACGTTTAAGAAGCATCTGGACAAGCTCTTAAAATGTTGGGTATACTGGGCTATGGACCAGGCACAGATAAATAGGTTTACAGGTCATTCTGCCAAGATGCACATTTCATCAGTGTGAAATGACTATATGATGATTGACGAATTGTAGACGTTATTTGGACAACACAACCTTTCTACTGAACGGGTATAGCGATTTTCTATTAACAATCTTCTACGGCACAGTTTTCTATAGCGTGATTTTCTATAATGTGAATGTACAGAGGAACATAACTGTTGCATTATAGCAGAAGGACCTAAAGTGTAGTTTGGTGTTTGTAGTTAAGCCAAAGGATCTGTTTCTATGCTGTAGGACTCCGTGACTCAATTAAACAGATTTATGCAATTGGCATTTTCCTAATGCTTTGACTGTTAAAAATATGTATTTGAGGTATCTTTGTGATATTATTGTGATCTTTCTTTGGGAATTGAGATAGGGGAAGTTGCAAGTAAATGGGGGGGAAGGGTTATGGGTGGGGAGAGGGGTGGAGTGGTGAGGTGGTGATATGTCAATACAGGTGGTGGGTACTCACCTATCACCGAGGTAAAAACAATGATTGCAGATGCTGGAAACCAGATTCTGGATTAGTGGTGCTGGAAGAGCACAGCAGTTCAGACAGCATCCAAGGAGCTTCGAAATCAACGTTTCGGGCAAACGCCCTTCATCAGGAATAAAGGCAGTGAGTCTGAAGCGTGGAGATATAAGCTAGAGGAGGGTGGGGGTGGGGAGAAAGTAGCAGAGTACAATGGGTGAGTGGGGGAGGGGATGAAAGTGATAGGTCAGGGAGGAGAGGGTGGAGTGGATAGGTGGAAAAGGAGATAGGCAGGTCGGACAAGTCCAGACAAGTCAAGGGGACTGGAAGTTTGAAACTAGGATGAGGTGGGGGAAGGGGAAATGAGGAAGCTGTTGAAGTCCACATTGATGTCCTGGGGTTGAAGTGTTCCGAGGCGGAAGATGAGGCGTTCTTCCTCCAGGCATCTTAAACGTCGATTTCGAAGCTCCCCGGATGCTGCCCGAACCGCTGTGCTCCCCCAGCACCACCATCCAGAATCTGGCCTCCAGCATCCGCAGCTATTGTCTCTACCAGAAACTTAACTGTACCAGCTATATAAATACTGCAACTGGGAATTTAAAAAGTAAAAACAATGACTGCAGATGCTGGAAACCAGACTCCGGACCAGCGGCGCAGGAAGAGCACAGCAGCCCAGGCAGCATCCAAGGAGCTTCGAAATCGACGTTTCGGGCAAATGTCCTTCATCAGGAATAAAGGCAGTGAGCCCGAAGCGTGGAGAGATAAGCTAGAGGGGGGTGGGGGTGGGGAGAAAGTAGCATAGAGTACAATGGGTGAGTGGGGGAGGGGATGAAGGTGATAGGTCAGGGAGGAGAGGGTGGAGTGGATAGGTGGAAAAGGAGATAGACAGGTAGGACAAGTCCGGACAAGTCATGGGGACAGTGCTGAGCTGGAAGTTTAGAACTATGGTGAGGTGGGGGAAGGGAAATGAGAAAACTGTTGAAGTCCATATTGATGCCCTGGGGTTGAAGTGTTCCGAGGCGGAAGATGAGGCGTTCTTCCTCCAGGCGTCTGGTGGTGAGGGAGCGGCGGTGAAGGAGGCCCAGGATCTCCATGTCCTCCGCAGAGTGGGAGGGGGAGTTGAAATGTTGGGCCACAGGGCAGTGTGGTTGATTGGTGCGGGTGTCCCGGAGATGTTCCCTAAAGCGCTCTGCTAGGAGGCGCCCAGTCTCCCCAATGTAGAGGAGACCGCATCGGGAGCAACGGATACAATAAATGATATGAGTGGATGTGCAAGTAAAACTTTGATGGATGTGGAAGGCTCCTTTAGGGCCTTGGATAGAGGTGAGGGAGGAGGTGTGGGCGCAGGTTTTACAGTTCCTGCGGTGGCAGGGGAAAATGCTAGGATGAGAGGGTGGGTTGTAGGGGGGCGTGGACCTGACCAGGTAGACACGGAGGGAACGGTCTTTGTGGAAGGCGGAAAGGGGTGGGCAGGCAATATATCCCTGGTGGTGGGGTCTGTTTGGAGGTGGCAGAAATGTCGGCGGATGATTTGGTTTATGCGAAGGGTGGAAGGTGAGCACCAGGGCGTTCTGTCCTTGTTATGATCGGAGGGGTGGGGTCTGAGGGCGGAGGTGCGGGATGTAGACGAGATGCATTGGAGGGCATCTTTAACCATGTGGGAAGGGAAATTGCGGTCTCTAAAGAAGGAGGCCATCTGGTGTGTTCTGTGGTGGAACTGGTCCTCCTGGGAGCAGATCCGGCGGAGGCGGAGGAATTGGGAACACGGGATGGCATTTTTGCAAGAGGTAGGGTGGGAAGAGGTGTAATCCAGGTAGCTGTGGGAGTCGGTGGGTTTGTAAAAAATGTCAGTGTCAAGTCGGTCGTCATTAATGGAGATGGAGAGGTCCAGGAAGGGGAGGGAGGTGTCAGAGATGGTCCAGGTAAATTTAAGGTCAGGGTGGAATGTGTTGTTGAAGTTGATGAATTGCTCAACCTCCTCGCGGGAGCACGAGGTGGCGCCAATGCAGTCATCAATGTAGCGGAGGAAGAGGTGGGGAGTGGTGCCGGTGTAATTACGGAAGATCAACTGCTCTACGTAGCCAACAAAGAGACACACTGAGAGAGTGTACCTCAGTTGAGGGCCACACTCTCTCAGAATTGCAAAGGACCCACTCTGTACTCCATCCTCAGGAGAATTCATACGCTCAACAAACAGTATTTCAATTCCATCTCAAACATCAAAAACTGTAAGTACAACAAACATTTATCCACCCACCTCCATAACCAGCACTCCTCAAACATTCCAGAAGATTCCCCTGGCCTCGGAATCTATCCGCCAATAGCCATGCGGCTGATGCAGCTGCCACCCCCACGCTGATTGATGATGTCACTTCCGCCCCCATCATGGCTACTGCCACAACCGCTTCCATCCCTCACAATTCCTCATGCATCACATGTGACATCACTTCCGCCCTTCACATCATCGCGATGCTACATGCTCAGTAACTTCCGCCACCCCCACTGCCGTGGCCACCACCACTTCTGTCCCCACCAGCACCACTCACCTGCATTCTGCTGACATGCCCCCCACAGACCCCATTGTCACTATCCCCACCCCCCAGAACTCCGAGGGGAACACTATCCCTGCTCATTACTCCACCCCCATTCCCCCGACTATCACACCCACTCCAGTTACAGGTTCTGTCCCCACTCCTAACTCTACATCCACACCAGATCCCAGCTCCCAGCCCTGCCGAGTTTTTCACCATCTCCCCAGACCTCCCCCTCACTGAGGACGAACGATCAGTCCTCTGCAAAGGACTCACCTTCATCCCCCTCCGTCCATGCATCAATGAATTTAATACATGCCGTGACGTCGAACATTTCTTCCGTCGCCTCCGCCTCCGAGCTTACTTTCACAATCAGGACTCCCGCCCACCTTCCGAGGACCCCTTTGCTCACCTCCAACACACTGCATCCACCTGGACACCCCGCGCTGGCCTATTACCTGCCCTCGACCTCTTCATTTCCAACTGCCACCGGGACATTAACCGCCTCAACCTGTCTACCTCCCTCCCCCACTCCAACCTCTGACCCTCACAACGCGCAGCCCTCCAATCCCTCTGCTTCAATCCCAACCTCACCATCAAGCCAGCGGATAAAGGGGGCGCAGTGGTAGTCTGGCACACTGAGCTCTACACCGCTGAAGCCAAACGTCAACTCGAGGACACCTCTTCCTACTGTCCCCTCGACCATGACCCCACCCCTCATCACCAAACCATCATCTCCCAGACCATACAGAACATCATCACCTCAGGAGATCTCCCACCCACAGCTTCCAACCTCATAGTCCGGGAACCCCGCACTGCCCGGTTCTATCTCCTTCCCAAAATCCACAAGCCTGACCACCCTGGCCGACCCATTGTCTCAGCATGCTCCTGCCCCCCTGAATCATCTCTACCTACCTCGACACTGTCATATCCCCCCTAGTCCAGGAACTCCCCACATACGTTCGAGACACCACCCACTGCCTCCACCTCCTCCAAGACTTCCACTTCCCCGGCCCCCAACGCCTCATCTTCACCATGGATATCCAATCCCTCTACACCTCCATCCGCCATGACCAGGGCCTCCAAGCCCTCTGTTTTTTCCTCTCCAGACGTTCCCAACAGTACCCCTCCACCGACACTCTCATTCGTTTGGCTGAACTGGTCCTCACCCTTAACAATTTCTCCTTTGAATCCTCCCACTTCCTCCAGACCAAAGGGGTAGCCATGGGCACACGTATGGGCCCCAGCTATGCCTGTCAATTTGTTTGCTACGTAGAACAGTCCATCTTCCGTAATTACACCGGCACCACTATCCACCTCTTCCTCCGCTACATTGATGACTGCATTGGCGCCACCTCATGCTCCCGTGAGGAGGTTCAGCAATTCATCAACTTCACCAACACATTCCACCCTGACCTTAAATTTACCTGGACCATCTCTGACACCTCCCTCCTCTTCCTGGACCTCTCCATCTCCATTAATGATGACCGACTTGACACTGACATTTTTTACAAACCCACCGACTCCCACAGCTGCCTGGATTACACCTCTTCCTACCCTACCTCTTGCAAAAATGCCATTCCGTATTCCCAATTCCTCTGCCTCCACCGGATCTGCTCCCGGGAGGACCAGTTCCACCACAGAACACACCAGATGGCCTCCTTCTTTAGAAACCGCTATTTCCCTTCCCACGTGGTTAAAGATGCCCTCCAAAGCATCTCGTCTACATCCAGTACCTCCTACCTCAGACCCCACCCCTCCAACCGTAACAAGGACAGAACGCCCCTGGTGCTCACCTTCCACCCTACCAACCTTCGCATAAACCAAATCATCCGCCGACATTTCCGTCACCTCCAAACAGGCCCCACCACCAGGGATATATTTCCCTCCCCACCCCTTTCCGCCTTCCGCAAAGACCATTCCCTCCGTGACTACCTGGTCAGGTCCACGCCCCCCTACAACCCACCCTCCCATCCTGGCACTTTCCCCTGCCACTGCAGGAACTGTAAAACCTGCGCCCACACCTCCTCCCTCACCTCTATCCAAGGCCCTAAAGGAGCCTTCCACATCCATCAAAGTTTTACTTGCACATCCACTAATATCATTTATTGTATCCGTTGCTCCCGATGCGGTCTCCTCTACATTGGGGAAACTGGGCGCCTCCTAGCAGAGCGCTTTAGGGAACATCTCCGGGACACCCGCACCAATCCACCACACTGCCCCGTGGCCCAATATTTCAACTCCCCCTCCCACTCTGCCGAGGACATGGAGGTCCTGGGCCTCCTTCACCGCCACTCTCTCACCACCAGACGCCTGGAGGAAGAACGCCTCATCTTCCACCTCGGAACACTTCAATCCCAGGGCATCAATGTGGACTTCAACAGTTTCCTCATTTCCCCTTCCCCCACCTCACCCTAGTTCTAAGCTTGCAGCTCAGCACTGTCCCCATGACTTGTCCGGATTTGTCCTACCTGTCTATCTCCTTTTCCACCTATCCACTCCACCCTCTCCTCCCTGACCTATCAACTTCTTCCCCTTCCCCACTCACCCATTGTACTCTGCTACTTTCTCCTGACCTGCAGTCTTCTTCTTGACCTCTCCGCCTCCATCCTACTCCGACCTATCACCCTCACCTTGACCTCTTTCCACCTATCACATTTCCAACTCCCCTCCTCCAAGTCCCTCCTCCCTACCTTTTATCTTCTCCTGCTGAACACTCTCTGCTCATTCCTGAAGAAGGGCCTGTACCCGAAACGTCGAATCTCCTGTTCCCTGGATGCTGCCTGACCTGCTGTGCTGTTCCAGCAATAAAGTTTCAACTACTTTCTCCCCACCCCCACCCTCCTCTAGCTTATCTCTCCACGCTTCGGGCTCACTGCCTTTATTCCTGATGAAGGGCTTTTGCCCGAAACGTCGATTTCGAAGCTCCTTGGATGCTGCCTGGGCTGCTGTGCTCTTCCTGCGCCGCTGGTCCGGAGTCTGGTTTCCAGCATCTGCAGTCATTGTTTGTACCTTTTTAATTCCCAGTTGCAGTATTTATATAGCTGGTACAGTTAAGTTTCTGGTAGAGACAATAGCTGCGGATGCTGGAGGCCAGATTCTGGATGGTGGTGCTGGGGGAGCATAGCGGTTCGGGCAGCATCCGGGGAGCTTCGAAATCGACGTTTAAGATGCCTGGAGGAAGAACGCCTCATCTTCCGCCTTGGAACACTTCAACCCCAGGGCATCAATGTGGACTTCAACAGTTTCCTCATTTCCCCTTCCCCCACCTCACCCTAGTTCCAAACTTCCAGCTCAGCACTGTCCCCATGACTTGTCCGGACTTGTCCTACCTGTCTATCTCCTTTTCCACCTATCCACTCCACCCTCTCCTCCCTGACCTATCACCTTTATCCCCTCCCCCACTCACCCATTGTACTCTATGCTACTTTCTCCCCACCCCCACCCTCCTCAAGCTTATCTCTCCACGTTTCAAGCTCACTGCCTTTATTCCTGATGAAGGGCTTTTGCCCGAAACATCGATTTTGAAGCTCCTTGGATGCTGCCGGAACTGCTGTGCTCTTCCAGCACCACTAATCCAGACTCACCTATCACCACCTCACTACTCCGTCCATCTCCCCACTCATAACCCTGACCCCTCCCCCTTTATCTGCAACACCTCCTACCCCCATATCCAATCTTGAAGAAGGGTTATACCTGAAGCGTCAACTTTTCCACCTCCTGATGCTGCCTGGTCTTCCAGCTATGCTCTTCCAGCCTCCTGCTTGTCTCCTTTGGATTCCAGCATCTGTAGTTTGTTTTTGTCTCTAAGATTATTGTGATCTTGTTTTTGATTGGCTTTGTGTTCTTTGTTTCAATGTGTCTGACTTCCAGGAACACATCCAACCTATGGATTTATAAGCATCAGGAAAGGTAGTGAGGAGCTAGTCCGACAATCTCTTTCCAGCATTGAACAGTGCCACTTTATTTCCACTTTCTCCAGTCACTAACAAAGCCAACTTCCAGGGAAATCCATTGAAACCCTAAGTTGAACACACTGTCAGGAAAACCCAGGAAGATCCCACTTGTCACACTAATGCCATCAAACAAGCTCTAATAAAGTGATTGTTTACTTGGGACAAACTCTTTGAAGAACCTCAGTGTCGCTGTGGACACAGTACACCCCCCAACACCTGCAAGAAGGCAGCTCACCACCTTCATCAAGGAGGTTAGGGACGGGGCAATAAATGCTGACCCAGCCAAAGATGCCAGCACACCATGATTGAAGAAACAGAGTGAGAGAAACAAACCTCAACCAATATATCAATGCATTAAGATTTGGAGGTGTCGGTGTTAGACTGTTTGGACTATAACCTGGTGTGTGATCTTTTTTAACTCAATGCGGTAAGTGAGGGTTACCCTTCCATTACACAGTTACTGACTTTGTGAAGTCTGGCACTGACGCCCGGCAAGAAAGGCTCAGATGCATCTTAAATGATATCTCCCAACATAGAAGCTTGCGGGTTCAAAGACTTACTCTTGGAGTTTGAGAGGGTAATGCAGACTGGCACTGGGGCAGAGCACTGAAGGAATGCTACATTGCCTGAGGTTTTCAAGTGCAACTTGAATTAGATATGCACCTGCCCTCTCCACGTGGATATTGGTCTCATGAAACTATTCAACTGAGGGTAGTACCGCAAATAAGAAATGGGATATGGGATCTTGCTGTGCCTAATGTTGCCACTGCATTGGCTCATACAATATCAATCTTTCTACTGCAAAGTAAGTCCTTGTGTTTGGAACCCTCTGAGGTACATTTGAGATGCGAGAAGCTGTGTTGGTTTACACTTTGTGGTGTTTGAGCCGCGCTTAATTGTCATAGCACCACTTCAACATGAGGTGGCCATCATTCCTTTCCATTCTAAAGAAAACAGCTCTGATGCACCTTAGCAGTGAGTTGTTTGACGTTAAGTATCAAGAGTTAAGTGAAACACTGTTCAAGAGGATGCAGAGTAACCACCTCTGAAGCAATGTTCTGCAAAATCAAAGGTGGAGGCGGCAAAAAGTAGCTCCCAGCAGAAATGACAACTGTAGAGAATTCAATCAAAATAATCGACCGATACTTAAACAGATTCAAGTTTCCCTCAGCAATGAAGCGAAACTCGTTGCCATGACAGCACAGTATGTGGGGTAAAATGGCTCTTTTTGTTTTCCTGTAAATACAAACAGAATTATGAAAATAGCTAAATTTACCATGACAGGACCAACTCATTTGGTTAGGCTCCTTGAACAGGCAAAGGGCTATTGGCCCGAATTAAAAGTCCACAAGATTCATTTTTACTTCGAACATCTTAAATTCACCAAATAACTGCTCACATTTTGAAAATAAATAATTAGCAGGCACAGCAAAAGAAAAACCTGATTTTCCCGTCTTAATGTGTCTCTGGCTTCATTGTATTGCATTTGGCAGAATTTCTGTCACAAACTGTTGGTATGATTATACCCTGAGTTGCCAGGGCAGGAAAGGCCTGTTTGGTCAGTCATACTACACTTCATCCAACACGAAGCAGTATTTTTCTAAGGCAGAGTTGTTTTTTTCCTGTCTGTGCCTAATCCTGCACTTAACCACTCTCTTGTGCTGGGGGGTCTCAGCTTCTCACCCCACCAGTAAAAGAGGGTCCATGGGGTCATGCAAGTGAGTTGTCTCAAACTTTGATGAAAAAACAAAAAGGACGATGCAGATTTCTGGGGCCAACACATTGTAAGATTCCAAGACATACTCCAAACTTTCCTCAGGGATTGTTTGCACTCCATCTAGTGGTCAGACTAATATTGCAGTGAATGTGATATTGGCACCAAACTTGACAAGGGCCTCAAACTAAAGTTTACTTTGTTATACACATTTGAAGATTTTCTGTTGGATTCAGCTACCTGCTTTGTTGCCCCAACAGCCTCTTGGTGATGTACATTTTTATGAAGAAGTTTTGTTTTGTTGAAGAGTGAGCTGTGGCAGTTTTGTACCCTGCTCATTCTGATGAAAAGTTGGCCGGAGTAAATGTTTAATTTAAATAAAAACAGCATGGATCATAACTCATCATGGCCTTGTCATGCTTGCAGTTCCTCTAATCACTACTTTAGCTGCAATGTTAGCCCACTTATTTTAAACTAGTCAGATCTTTCCTCAAATAAATTAAAAATGCTAATGATCATAGAATCCCTACAGTGTGGAAAGAGGCCATTTGGCCCATCACTTCTGCACTGATCCAGCCTCCCATCCTACTCCCATAACTCACATTTCCCATCGCCAACCCACATAGTCCGCACATCTCTGGACACTAAGGGGCAATTCAGCATGGCCAATCCAACTAACCTGCATATCATTGGAGGAAATCAAAGCAACTGGAGGAAACTCGGGATGCTGGAAATCTCAAACAAACACAGAGAAAGCTGGAGAAACTCAGCAGGTCTGGCAGCATCCCTGGAGACAGAAACAGAGTTCATGGCTCAAGTCCAACACGACTCTTCTTCAGAATCCGAGACCTTTCAGACCCTAACGCGAGACTGGCAGCGTAAGAGGGACAGAAATATTCCTGGTGGCAACAGGTTTTGTTTTAGGGTCTAGGAATGTCCGGTGTTTGCACCAGCCAAGGAGGAAACAAAAATTGTAGGGGTTAAGATGAATTTTGCAGGAAGTTCCATTCTTTTCTGGAATACTTTATTATGACTTTATTATTATTGGAATTTCTATTATCAACATTCATGACAGTGCTTTGGCTGTTTCTTCGATTAGGATTCATGGATGTGGTTTGTCACTGATTGCCACTACCAGCACCTCATGGTATCTGCCACCTCTGTAATTCTGAGGCCCACAAGTTCTCCTCTGACTACACTTTGTCGAGGCACTGTATAATGGTCAGCGGTAGAGGACACCCTATCACTGAGTGTGTACAGAAAAGGCACTGTTCTTAGATAACAAGATGGCTCATTTCATGACATCAGTAAGTTCAAGACGTTGAGATGTAGGAGCAGAAGCAGACCATCTAATCTGCTGTGCTTCTCAATGAGATTTGATATTGCTCAACCCCAATTCCTTGAGCATTCCACAATACCCTTGATTCCCTTACTGATTAAAAATCTATCTCAGATTTGAAAATGCTTCACCACCATCGACTGCCCACTGCAGTAAAGAATCTGCCAAATTCACGACTTTCTCAAAGAAGAAATTCATGTTCATCTCTGTCTTAAATACGTGACCCACCACCCTAACCCAGCACCCTAACCCTGACCCAGAACACTAACACTGACCCAGCACCCTGATCCAGCACCCTAACACTAACACTAACCCTAACCCTAATCCTGACCCTGACCCTAACCCTAACCAAGACCCAGCACCCTAACCCAAAACCAGCACCCTAACAGTAGCACAACACCCTAACTCTGACCCAGCACCCTAAATTTAACCCAGCACCATAACCCTGATCCTGACCCTAACCCTAACCAAGACCCAGCGCCCTAACCCAAAACCAGCACCCTAACAGTAAGGCAGCACCCTAAATCTAACCCAGCACCATAACCCTGATCCAGCACCCTAACCCTAACACTAACACTGACCCAGCATCTGAACCCTGACCCAGTACCCTAACTCTGATTCAGCACCATAATCCTAACCCAGCACCTTAACTCTGACCCAGCACCCTAACCCTGATCCAGCACCCTAACACTGACCCAGAACCCTAACCCTGACCCAGCACCCTAAACTGACCCAGCACCCTAACCCTGACCCACCAGCCTACCTCTAACCCAGCACCATAACCCTGACCTAGCACCCTAAACTGACCCAGCACCCTAACCCTGACCCAGCACCTGAACCCTGACCCAGCACCCTAACTCTGATTCAGCGCCGTAATCCTAATCCAGCACCCTAAACTGACCCAGCACCCTAACCCAGCACCCTACCTCTAACCCAGCACCATAACCCTGACCCAGCACCCTAAACTGACCCAGCACCCTAATCCTGACCCAACACCTGAACCCTGACCCAGCACCCTAACTCTGATTCAGCGCCGTAATCCTAATCCAGCACCCTAAACTGACCCAGCACCCTACCTCTAACCCAACACTCTAACCCTGACCCAGCAGCTGAACCCTGACCCAGCACCCTAACCCTGACCCAGCACTCTAACCCAGCACCATAACCCTGACCCAGCACCCTAAACTGACCCAGCATCCTAACACTGACCCAGCACCTCGACCCTGACCCAGCACCCTAACTCTGATTCAGCACCATAATCCTAAACCAGCACCCTAACTTTAATCCAGCACCCTAACCCTGATCCAGCACCCTAACCCTGACCCAGCACCCACCTCTAACCCAGCACCCTAACTCACCTAGCACTCTACCTCTAACCCAGCACCATAAACCTGACCCAGCACCCTAAACTGACCCAGCATCCTAACACTGACCCAGCACCTCGACCCTGACCCAGCACCCTAACTCTGATTCAGCACCATAATCCTAAACCAGCACCCTAACTTTAATCCAGCACCCTAACCCTGATCCAGCACCCTAACCCTGACCCAGCACCCACCTCTAACCCAGCACCCTAACACTCACCCAGCATCCTATCTCTAACCCAGCTCCATAACCCTAACCCAGCACCCCAACACTGACCCAGCATACTAACCCTGACCCAACACTCTAATCCTGACCCAGCACCTGAACTCTGACCCAGCACTCTAACCCTGACCCAGCACCCTATCCCTGACCCAGCACCTGAACCTTGATGCAGCACCCTAACACTGACCCAGCACCCTAACCTGACCCAGCACCTGAACCCTGACCCAGCACCCTAACTCTGACCCAGCACCTTATCTCTGACCCAGCACCTGAACCTTGACCCAGCACCCTAACCTGACCCAGCACCCTAACCCTGACCCAGCACCCTAATCCTGACCCAGCACCCTAACCTGACCCAGCACCCTATCCCTGACCCAGCATCCTAACCTTGATCCAGCTCTCTATCCCTGACTCAGCACTCTAAATCTGATCCGGCGTCCTAACTCAAACCCAGCAACCTAACCCTGACCCAGCACACTAACTTTAACCCTGCATCTTAACCCTTTTCCAGCACCCTAACCCTGACCCAGCATCTTAACCATTTTCCAGCACTCTAACCCTGACCAAGCATGCTTACCCTGACCCAGCACCCTAACTCTGACCCAGCACCCTGACCCAGCACCCTAACCCTGACCCAGCACCCTGACCCAGCACCCTAACCCTGACCCAGCACCCTAACTCTAACCCAGCATCCTAATCCTAACCCAGCAAAATCTGTGCCCACACCAGTCCCTCACCTTCGTCCAAGGCCCCAAAGGAGCCTTCCACATCTATCAAAGTTTCACCTGCACTTCCACACATGTCACTTACTGTATCCGTTGCTCCCGATGTAGTCTCCTCTACATTGGGGCGATAGGACGCCTACTCGCAGAGCGCTTCAGAGAACATCTCCAGGACACCCGCACCAACCAACCCCACCGCCCCGTGGCTGAACACTTCAACTCCCCCTCCCACTCTGTTGAGGACATGCAGGTCCTGGGCCACCTCCATCGCCACTCCCTCACCACCCAATGTCTTGAGGAAGAACACCTCATCTTCCACCTCGGGACCCTACAACCCCAGGGCATCAATGTGGATTTCACCAATTTTCTCATTTCCCCTATCCCCATCTTATCCCAGTTCCAACCTTCCAGCTCAGCACCGCCCTCATGACCCATCCCATCTGTTCATCTTCCTTCCCACCCATCTGCACCACCCTCCCCTCTGACCTATGACCTTTACCGTCACATCCATCCACCTATTGTACTCTTGGCTACCTTCTCCCCAGACCCACCTCCCTCCCATTTATCTCTCCACCCTCGAGGTTCCCAGCCTCATTCCTGATGAAGGGCTTTTGCTCGAAACATCAATTCTCCTGCTCCTCAGATGCTGCCTGACCTGCTGTGCTTTTCCAGCACCACACTCTCGACTTTGAAATAAAAGCTAACATTCCACTGGTCTTCCCTATTACCTGCTGAACTTGGATGCTAGCTTTTTGTGATAAATGGACACTGCCCATCTAGATCATGGGGTCAAGTCTTTGAAGTAGGGCTAGAATCCATGGCCTTCAAATTTCAGCCTGTGTGTGCTACAGTAGAACCAAAATGACATAAAGCTGCAGTCCTTTGGCTGTCTTCTTCGGCTGCCCTCCGGATCAAGGATGATTTTATTCCACTCTAGTGTTATAGGTCCTCAGCTAACTAAACAATACAACACTGGATCCTTACACCTTGACACGGTGTTATGAAGATGTGGATGTACATTTAAGAGAGTGAAGGACTTGGCAAGTGCACGGAGTGCTGGAGAATTCACAAAGTAATATTTGATTCAGAACAGACAGCACTCGCTGAGACAAAAACACAAATTCAAATTTGGCCAATCAGTTTAAATTATACCCAAAAAAATATCAAACTCCAATCCAGTTTGAACTGATCATAAAGCCAATGACACAATCCGATGCTTTGGGGAATAAGACCAGGGAAAATTGAAGAGTTGAGAGGAGAAATGCCAAGCACAGGGAAAATTGAAGACTTGGGAGGAGAACTGCCAAGCCCAGACTGCCTGAAAAATAGCCACTGTTAAAAGGTACCATTTCAATCAGTAACCTGTGACGCCAAAATTTCTGAAAGGAGAAAAAGAAGACACAGGAAGATCTGAATAGAAGCATGAAAGCTGCCTGGTTTTGGGATAAGAAGTCTTGTTCTGTAAATCTTAATTGGGAGTTGTATCAGACTAGTATTTTGGAAGGGAAGGTAAAAGATAGGTTGGAGTAAGGGATTGTAAATAATGGTTAGTTAATTATTCTCCAGTATCCTTTAAGAAATAAGGTTGTTAATTTTTACTTTAAATAGTTTTTGGTCACTCGGATTTTTACAGATTACTGTATGGGATACACCTCCTCCCACCCTGCCCCCTGTAAAAACGCCATCCCATATCCCCAATTCCTTCATCTCCACCGCATCTGCTCCCAGGAGGACCAGTTCCAAAACTGTACAATCCAGATGGCCTCCTTCTTCAAGGACCGCAATTTCCCCCCAGACCTGGTCGACGATGCTCTCCACCGTATCTCTTCCACTTCCCGCTCCTCCGCCCTTGAGCCCCGCCCCTCCAACCACCACCAGGACAGAACCCCACTGGTCCTCATCTACCACCCCACCAACCTCCATGTACAGCGTATCATCCACCGTCATTTCCGCCACCTCCAAACGGACACCACCACCAGGGATATATTTCCCTCCCCTCCCCATCAGCGTTCCGAAAAGACCACTCCCTCCGTGACTCCCACGTCAGATCCACACCCCCCACCAACCCAACCTCCACTCCCGGCACCTTCCCCTGCAACCGCAAGAATTGCAAAACTTGCGCCCACACCTCCCCCCTTACTTCCCTCCAAGGTCCCAAGAGATACTTCCATATCCGCCACAAATTCACCTGCACCTCCACACACATCATCTATTGCATCCGCTGCACCCGATGTGGCCTCCTCTATATTTGGAAGACAGGCCGCCTACTTGCAGAACGTTTCAGAGAACACCTCTGGGACACCCGGACCAACCAACCCAACCACCCCGTGGCTCAACACTTCAACTCCTCCTCCCACTCCACCAAGGACATGCAGGTCCTTGGACTCCTCCATTGCCAGACCATAGCAACACGACGGTTGGAGGAAGAGCGCCTCATCTTCCGCCTAGGAACCCTCCAACCACAAGGGATAAACTCAGATTTCCCCAGTTTCCTCATTTCCCCTCCCCCCACTTTGTCTCAGTCAAATCCCTCGAACTCAGCACCACCTTCCTATCCTGCAATCTTCTTCCTGACCTCTCTGCCCCCCCCACTCCGGCCTATCACCCTCACCTTGACCTCCTTCCACCTATCGCATTTCCAATGCCCCTCCCCCAAGTCCCTCATCCCTACCTTTTGTCTTAGCCTGCTGGATACACTTTCCTCATTCCTGAAGAAGGGTTCATGCCCGAAACGTCGACTCTCCTGCTCCTTGGATGCTGCCTGACCTGCTGCGCTTTTCCAGCAACACATTTTCAGCTCTGCCTACCTCATCTATTTGCTTTGTATACCCAAAGTTTTGCTGATGACTCCATGTTTGAATTTTGTCCCCTGCAAGCCCTCTCAAAGTCTTCAATTCCTAAAGATGTCCACAATTAAACCAGTTTATGACATGAAAATTGGTGGAGTTATGGATCACGAAGATGGCTGTCAAAGGATATGGTATAATGTGGATCAGTTGAAACGTTGGGTGGAGAAATGGCAATTGGAGTTTAATCTGAACAAGTATGTAGTGATGCATTGTGGGAGGTCAAATGCAAGAGGAAAGTATACAGTAAATGGCAGGAACATAAGGAGCATTGGTATTCAGAGGGATCCTGGGGTGTAAGTCTGCAGCCCCCTGATAGTGGCAACACAAGTAAAAAAGGTGATAAGGTGAAAAACATGCTTGCCTTAATCGGTAGGAACACTGGCAAGTCATGTTATAGCTGTGTAAAACTTTAGTTAGGTCACATTTGGAATATTCTCTGTAGTTTTGGCTGCCACACTACAGGAAGGATGTGGAAGCTTTGGAAAGGGGTGCAAAAAGGTGGACCGGGATGCTGCCTGGATTGGAGTGTATTAGTTATAAGGAGAGATTGGACAAACTTGGATTGTTTTCACTAGAGCATCAGAGCCTGAGGGGCAAATTGATAGAAGTATATAAATTTATGAGAGGCATGGATAGGGTGGGTAGTTGGGTCTCTTTGCCAGGGTGGAAATGTCAAATACTAGGGGCTTAATTGTCAGGTAGGAGGGGTAAATTTAAAGGAGATGTGCAGGGAAGGTTTTACACAGAGAGTGGTAGGCATTTGGAATGTGCTGCTAGGGAAGGTGGTAGAAGCAGATACAATAGACATTTAAACAGATACATGAACAGGTAGGAAACAGAGGGATATGGACCATGTTCAGGCAGATGGGATTAGTTTAGAATGGCATCATGGTCAGCACAGACATGGTGGGATGAAGGGCTTGTTTCTGTGCTGTACAGATTTATGTTCTCTTTTATCACACGGTACAGTGCACCGTCTAAGCATCTGTCTTACATAGGGTGAACAATAAAGGAACAGTCAGCCCGATAAATGCAATGAAATTATAAACATGTCTCGCTTCAGTGCAATGTGAGGAAGTTCAGCTCTCAAAAAAAGCATCATAGACGAGCCAGAGAAGTGAAACAACTTTGAAGTGCATTTTCGCTCTCAGAATGTGGGTAAAAGTGGTACTTCTTGCCTACCCTTCCTTACCTGAGGATGTGGTGGTAGGCCTTAGTGCACTGCTTATATGTTTTCTTTATTCGTTCACGGGGTGTGAGCATGGCGTGAAGATGGCATTCCCTGCCCATGCCAGCTCCCCTTGAGAAAGTGATTGCCAGCTGCTTCTCATGGTCAAAATGCCCATTCTTATTGTGTTTTATGTTTCAGAATTTTAAGGGTCAACTAGGTAATGTGGAACCAAAGCCATAGTTAGGTCAGGCTGGACAGCTGAGCCAGTTTCTCTTACAAGAACACTCACTGCCCATTGCACAAAAAACAGACATCTTTAGAATGTGCCATTTTATTTTACTCAATCATTGTACACAAACAGACTTGTTACCTGCTTCAGGACTTACACACCAGACAATTCCTGCATTCCAAGTGACCCTTGACCCCACCAACCCAGATTGGTGTGAACTGCGCATAGTTCAAAGTGCCCAACCGGAAATGTGGTAAATTCCAAAATTCAGCAGGGCCTTTGTCCTGAGGCTGTGGGTTTAGGGAGTGTGTCTGTAACTAAAGAACATTGGTCTGGTTTTTAACAACAATCTGGCTGTTTTTACAGCCTTTTTCCCTGGTGCCTGCAAATCATAACATTAATTTGACTACATTTTACTACCTGCCACTCAGAGGTTTGAACACACTACCATCAATATCATGTACAGTATTAACCATTGTTAATGACTGTGCATCCAGGATAGATTGCTTGGAGCAGTTACTGCGAAGGGATGCCTGGTAGAGGTTTTCAAAATGATGTGCGGTTTTGAGAGAGTATGCAGTGAGAACCTGGTTCCACTGGCAAGTAAGTCAATAACCAAAGACTGGGAGATTTAACATATTGCTGATAAAGTCACATTTTATCGAAGGTTTTGTCTCATGCCCATCAGGACAATTCACAAGAAATACTAAATTTAAAGGGAAAACCACCATGTATAGCCTCTGGCAGGTTAAGTACCTATTTAAAATTTTGGCAAAACCTGGCAGTTAACTGTCAACTAGAAGGGACACCCGCCAACACGGCCCCTTGGCTGAACATTTCAACTCCCCCTCCCACTCTGCCGAGGACATAAGGGTCCTGGGTCTCCTCCATCGCTGTTCCCTCACCACCCGATGCCTAGAGGAAGAATGCTTCATCTTCCACCTCGGAACCCTTCAACCCCACGGCATCAATATGGATTTCACCAGTTTCCTCATTTCCCCTCCCCCCACCTTATCCCAGTTGCAACCTTCCAGCTCAGCACCATCCTAATGATCTGTCCCATCTGTCAAATTTCCTTCCCACCTATTTGCTCCACTCTTCTCTCCAACCTAACATCTTTACCCCCACCTCCATTCACCTATCGCACTCTCAGCTACTCTCTCCATCCCTGAGGCTCCCAGCCTCATTCCTGATGAAGGGTTCCTGCCCGAAACGTCGATCTTCCTGCTCCTCAGATGCTGCTTGACATGCTGTGTTTTTCCAGCTCTGCTCCAATCTTGACTCTAATCTCCAGCATCTGCAGTACCGACTTTCGCCCTGTCAACTAGTATTAACTGGTGCATTCCCTATGTAGTCCACTTGCCAACCAATCAGCACTCTCCTCTCCTCAGTGTCAATGTTAATTTTCCCCTTAAATTGGTATTCTTGCAAATTGTCCTGAGTGAAAGACAAAAACTTACTTTGTTTTCAGAAATGCTCAAACTCTACATTACCTGAAAATTTAAAATAATTGGCAGAAGAAGCAGAGGGGAAATAAGGAAGAATTATTTTACATGATGGTTAAAATCTGAAAGGTTCCTTGTGAAAATGTGATGAAATCAGAGTCCATGAGATCTTTCAGAAAGCAAATGGTAAACAGCTGAAGAGAATTAGTTTGCAGAATTCGGTGGGAAAGCTGTGGGTCTATATTGGATAATAAATTTTTCAAAAAGATGGCAAATGCACAATTGCCCACATAACCTCCTCATGCTCCGAGATTCCATAATTCTTTCTATTAGTGTTTGCTCTGGGGCAAACTGTCATCAGTGAGTAACCTTCTCATGGAGGTGTAGTGGACAGCGAAGAAGGTGACCTCAGATTACAACGGGATCTTGACCAGATGGGCCAATGGGCTGAGAAGTGGCAGATGGAGTTTATTTCAGATAAGTGTGAGGTGCTGCATTTTGGGAAAGCAAATCTTAGCAGGATTTATACACTTAATGGTGAGGTCCTCAGGAGTGTTGCTTAATGAAGAGACCTTGGAGTGCAGGTTCATAGCTCCTTGAAAGTGGAGTCGCAGGTAGATAGGATAGTGAAGAAAGTGTTTGGTGTGCTTTCTTTTATTGGTCAGGGTATTTAGTACTGGAGTTGGGAGGTCATGTTGCAGCTGTACAGGATATTGGTTAGGCCACTGTTGGAATATTGTGTGCAATTCTTGTCTCCTTCCTATCGGAAAGATATTGTGAAACTTGAAAGGGTTCAGAAAAGATTTACAAGGATGTTGCCAGGGTTGGAGAGGCTGAACAGGCTGGGGCTGTTTTCCCTGGAACATCGGAGACTGAGGGGGTGACCTTATAGAGGTTTATGAAATCTTGAGGGACATGGATAGGATAAATAGAAAAAGTCTTTTCACTGGGGTGGGGGAGTCCAGAACTAGAGGGCATAGGTTTAGGGTGAGAGGGGAAAGATATAAAAGAGATAAGGGGCAACGTTTCCATGTAGAGGGTGGTATGTGTATGGAATGAGCTACCAGAGGAAGAGTGGAGGCTGGTACAATTGCAACGTTTAATAGGAAGGGTTTGGAGGGATATGGGCCGGGACTAGATTGGGTTGGTGTATCTGGTCGGCATGGACAGGTTGGACTGAAGGGTCTGTTTCATGCTGTACCCTTTGACTCAAGTTTGAATTAGATTCCAAAAGCCAAATATTCAATGATATCGCACAGATGAGATCATTCTGTCTGTCATGACTGTGTCAATTGTCTAGAAATAAAAAGTGTCCAGCTAGTCGCTTCGCCCATAGTTATGTTAATTTATCAAATTCCCTCTCAAAACTTGTTCTCAGACAAAAGACAACATGTACTGCATTTAAAAAAATCCTTATTTTGCAACCGGTTCCTTCGCCTGCCCTGGGGGATGGAGTGCTGCACTGTTGGAGATGCTAGGTAGACAAGCAGGAGGCTGGAAGAACACAGCAAGCCAGGTAGCATCAGGAGTTGGAGAAGTCAACATTTCGGGTGTAACGCTTCTTTAGGACTTGGGGTGGGTGTAAGGGGAGCTGCAGATAAAGGGGGTGGGGGGCAGGGTTTTCAGGTTGGGATAGGTGAAGACAGGTACAGGGTGCATCGTGGTTGTTCGATGGGAGGAATGAATCTGGTAGGTGGCTAGAAGGAAGGGTCGATGAGAGGAATGGAAGCGACGGGGAGAGGCTGGGAAGGGAGGTTATTTGAAATTGAAGAACTCAATGTTGAATCCACCAGACTAGAGCTGCCCAGGCGGAAGATGAGGTGTTGTTCCTCTAACTTGCGCTCTGATTCGTAGTGGCCAAGAATGGTCATGTTGGAAAGGGAGTGGGAAGGGGAATTAAAATGGACAGTGACTGGGAGGTTAGATTAGATTCCATACAGTGTGGAAACAGGCCCTTCAGCCCAACCAGTCCACACCGACCCTCCGAAGAGTAACCCACCCAGACCCATTTCCCTCTGACTAACATACCTAACACTATGGGCAATTTAGCATGGCCAATTCACCTGGCCTGCACATCTTTGGACTGTGGGAGGAAATCGGAGCATCCGGAGGAAACCCAGAGAGACACAGGGAGAATGTGCAAACTCCACACAGTCACCCAAGGCTGGAATCGAACCTGGTACCGTAAGGCTGCAGTGCTAACCACTGAGCCACCGTGCCACCCCTTGGCTCCTGTGGGCCCGGCTGAGATACTCAACAAAACATGCCCTGAGTCTACATTTGGTCTCCCCGATGTAGAGAAGACCACACATCGGGAACACCGGATACAGTAAACTACGTTGGAGAGAGGCAGGTGAACCTTTGTCTTTCAGACAAAATACTAAACCAAGGCTCTGTAGTGCATTTAATTGGATTTGTGGCTCTATATTTCAACTGCAATATTTAACACTCAGTAAACATCCATAAAGTTCTGCCTGTGGGATCTAGCTGCTACATGTTTCGACAGTAACATTTGCAAAGTACCTGTATTTCACTGACTCTAAAGCATTTCAGGACATCCTGAGTTTTTGAAAAGTGCTGAATAAATCCACACTATTTCTTTTGGCTGCTCTTGCATGTGTACCATTTTCCTCTCTTTCCTTTGCACTTGTACTTTAGGGCATAGACTGATATCCGTATACAATACAATCCCACAAAGCCACTTAGGAGTGACTAATATGACTCACTCACATTTATTTTTGAATGCGATCATTGACAGTGAAGGTTGATGTACAGTTTAAATACACGAGGGAATGTCAGACTAATGCATTATATACCTGTAGGGTCAGTAAGCACACCAGGGTGCATTAAAATCTCCAAAGAATGACTGAAAATCCATCTTCTTGGAGGTTTTGCTTTGTAATGAATACGTTTGTGTAAGATTCTTTTCTATTGCTTTAATTAAAATTGTAAATATTTAAAATAAGCAGGTCACATCCTTTGCGTGCAAAGGAAGTTTGTATGGTTTTGATTCCCAAATGTGACCCAAGCTAAGCAGCATCAGGATATGAGAGAATTGGAGTTTCATTCCTAAACTGGACTGAATTCGAGGTCTGTGAAGAAGCACATCAGGATGAGCTGGCAGATTGTAAGCTCAGCTGGCACATGTGGCACAGTCAAACGTTTTGCACACGCTACAACGTCCTATCGCTGAAGATTACGGAACGAGTCGCAGAAACTGCAGAAGGGAGTTTTTCATTATATTTCTATAAATCCAGACATCTGGCTCTCTCAGTCAAGCAGTGGAGCATGCATCCGTTTCCTATGTGGTTGTGAACATGTGTGTGTGAATTCTTTCTATGCTTGCGAGTCTGTGTATGCATGTCTGTTTGTGGGTATGTGTGTGTGTGTTGTGAACATGTCTGTTTGTGAGAGAGAATTTTTATTTTGAGGTGACTGTGCATAGGAAGGTGTGTGAAGAGTTTCATGCTGGACTTAAAGGCACCTCCTATAAGAGAGAGGTGAAAATCAGGTATATAGCTCCAAACTTCAAATACCCAGGGGAAGTAGTTTCGAGAGACAGCGATAGGCCCAAAGAGCAAGTTGGTTACCTGTGACTGACCTTGGTTCACTCTTCATCAGTGAACTCCACCTGCTCCACCAGCCTGACATGAATCGGGGTCAATATCTGTCCCGCTTTAGACCTGATAATTTAGGTGTAGGGATTGTATCTGCATCCAAAGTCCCATTCCCACGCTCAGAGCTAAACACCCCTGAATTTCCAGGGTGGGGACTCCAGCCGAATTTGTAATTGCTTTTTGTTCTTAGAAGTAATGTTGTTGCAATTATAAGAATCATTATAACTGGGGGCAGTCAGCCTAACGACATACCAGAGAAAGAGCTCCTGGAAAGGTTTAAGGCTGCAGTCTAAGAACTGGAGTTCCAAGATAATACCCTTGTTTAAGGAGGACAGCAACACTGTTGAGAGGAATAAGTGTCAGAATAAGGGGTTCTGCTGATTGAAATACAGAAAGGCTTGTATTTATAAAGGAGTGCATCTTCAAACTATCACCTCATGGATCCAATCAGGGTACTCCTCACAGGTCCTTGTTTTACACCTATTTACTGTTCACCTACTCAGACTCTCACAGCATCTCTGCCTTGCCTGATCTTTTTATGCTTTGGTCCCTCAGCCAGAGCTTAAAGACTCACCGATCATCTGTCTTGCCTTGTTGTTTAATGTAGACACAAAGCCAGGCAGCTAGTCATGGCTGTCAGCAGTGATCAATTAATGGCACAGTTAGTTCTATGTCACAGTGGAACCATGTGCCAAAACTGTATGCAGCAATCGTGTTGTATATACTTCAAACAAACAGCAATGCCTTCAAGTCTGAGGGGAGTAGTCCTCAGTCAGGCCACAGAAGATACTCTTCAGTGAAAGGGTCCCAACAGAGTAAGTTAAGGGCATCACCTGGCTAACAGTCCAGAGGTTTGGACATGGTCAGTTGGCTACTTGGGCTGATCAGGGTGAGGGCCCTCATATCTCTACAGCCTGGGCAGTGGCTCATGGTTAGTCCTAAAAGCCTACAGTGCATGCAAACATGGTCTAAGAGTTCCCCAGAGATCAGTCGGCCTCTCCATCCAAGTCAGTCAGAGGGGTGGCCATGATCCGTCCTGGGCATCAGCTTAATAAAAGTCATTAGAGGGAGGTTATCGCAGCTACTGCCGTGTTCGATAAGTTGGGGAAGTCAACTGTGGGGATTGAAGGCAGCATGCTGGGATGCTTTGGGGGGGCGTGGGGAGAGGGGGGGTCAATAATTATGAGAGGAGGGAGACAAGTATAATGGAGGGCATGGGTTATTGCAGGAAGGAGAATCATTGCACAACCATTGCACAGAGTGGGGGACGGAGTAGCATGACTAAGCTATAGAATACCTGGGCATTGGCAGGGGAGGGGGGGGGGACATTGCCCTCGCTGAGTCAGTGTTCTGAGATAGAATGAAACTAGGGTCAAGTAGTCTGTATAGCTTGGCTCTTAAATAGCAATAGATGTACTAATGGGCTAATGCATTTGCAATGACGCGTCATCTGTACTATTTTATTTTGGCTCCCCTCTCACTACCTGTACGGTGAAGGGTAACTCCTGGTTGGCAGCATTTGACTGGGAACCATGGCTGGTCATTAAAACTAGCTCTAGTACCCAGAATTCGGAAGGTCCCGGCTGTGGTGAGAACATTCCCCCTCAGGCGAGAGGGAAGACAGCAACGAGCATAGCACCACAGGGGCATGGAACCTGACCAATGAGGCAGGTTTCGGAGAACAGCCCGAGAAAGTTTACTGGGGCTCACAATGATTGGGGAGCCCTCCCAGAAACTCACCAAAGCTGACACTTGGTTGATTTCTGGTCGAATCCGGCCCACTGTTCCACTCACATCATCCACCCATCAGCAACTCCGGCTCCATCCCACAGGACGCTTTGCACTCGCCAAATGAACACAATGAAAATCGGTGAGAATCTGAGGCTGAACAGAAGAATTAGGAGCTGGAATAGGTACAGCCATTGACGTTGTGCTAAAGGTGATCGGAAATGCACTGGAGGCCAGAATTGGGGCTTGCAGAGGGAAGAGTCAAAATTGGAGATTGTTGGTGGTTGTAGGTCTGGAAGACGTCACGGAGGTAGTGGATGGAAGATACAGCTAAAAGGTTAAGTATACGTGGGGATGGGAGGTGGGGAGGGGTAAGAGAACAGATCTCACCTTCCTGACACTCCCACCTCTGCAAAAATGTTGGCAGCCAGACATCAGGTCTGGAGGATGATGCTTACCCTATAACCATATCAAACTGAGGGCCAGCTAGGGAGTAATCAACCACCACTGCTGTGGGGAGAAAGTTAAATGCAAGAATCATCCCTATTTAGCACCATTATCTTGGTAACAGCAACCCTATATATTAATGATTTAGATGAGAGAACTAAACATCTCAATCTTCAGATGATGCAAAGCTGGGTGGGAGTGTGAACTGTGTCATGGATACAATGTGACTTGGAAAATTTGGGTGAGTGGGCAAATGCATGGCAGGTGAAGTATAATGTGGATAATAGTGAGATAATCTACATTTTGGTAGGAAAAACAGGGAGGCAGATTATTTTTTCCTACTAATCCAGCTCCCTCAGAGCCAGCTTTCAGAGTGAAACGACCCTCTGACACTCCTGTTTATATTTTTTTCTTTTTTTTTTCCTTCTATTGCGGTAGTGCTTATTTTTTCCCCAGCACCCATGTTGTGAAGGCAGATTATTATGTGAATGGCGATAGTTTGGGAAAAGGGGTGTAACGAGACATGGGTGTCCCTGTACACCACTGACAAGTAAGTGTGTAGGTGCAACAGGCAATGAAGAAGGCAGGTAGAATGGTGGCCTTCATAGTGAGAGGATTCAGTACAAGAGCAGGGATGTCTTGCTGGACTTGTACAGGTGAGAACACAGCTAGAGGATCGTGTGCAGTTTTAGTCTCCTTTCCTGAGGAAGGATGTTCTGGCAAGGGAGTGCAATGAAAATTTACCAGATTCATTCTCATGATGGCAGGACTGGTGTATAAAGACAGACTGAATCGGTTATGACTATATTCATTGGAGTTTGGAATAATGGGGAGGGGGAGAAAGAGTCTCAATAAAGCAGATATAATTCTAACAGAACTAGCCAGGGTAAACACAGGAAAGATGTTCCAGGTGACGGCCAGTCCAGATCCAGAGGTCATAGTCTAAGGACCCTGGGTAGGCCATTTTGGACTGAGATGAGGAGAAAGTTCTTCACCCAGAGAGTGGTGAGCCTGTGAAATTCTCAGCCACAAAAAAATGCTGAATGCTTCCATAGATTTAGATATAGTTCTTAGAGCTAAAGGGATCAAAGGATATGGGGAGAAGGTGGGATTAGGATAGGGAGTTGGAGGATCAGCCATGATTATATTGAAAAGTGGAGCAGGCTCGAAGGGTCAGTTGGCCTACTCCTCTTTCCTACGTTTCTGTGTTGATCCGCTGAAGCAGCCAGTTGAGTACACAGACATAAATATATACAAAGGTGTTCCTTTATTTAATATAACTATTTATACAAGGGTAGAAATTTCAATGTCCATCATCCACTGTTCTTTAATAGCTCCAGCACAGACCTAGGAATGTTACAAAGCCCGTCCTAGCAATAAAGTTTCATACTTTTGATCACATTAATCTGTCAAAAATAATCAGTTCTTACGGACTGCTCCAACAGGCAGGCACACGCCTGGCAGTGCCCGCTGGGGAGTCCCAGTCCTGCTCCTCTGTCACAACTCGCCTCCCAGGCAGCTCTCTGCAGAAAAGGGTCAGCACATCCTTCAGTAGGCACATGGTGGTTCTTCAACTGGAGCCATTGGACTCACGGGGGCCAAGGTGCTCAGCGGGCGAAATGCAAAGCTCGATGGGTTGTACAAGTATCGCGGTGGGGGGCAGCTGCCACTGATGCTCTGGGGGGGGGGGAAAAGACAAGGTGAAGACATCGTCAGCAATCGAATCCTAGCTAATACCGGATTCATGAAAACCAAGAGGCTTTCACCTCCCAGATCTTCACAGGCTCGGAGTTATTTTGAAGAACAGCTACCTCTGTGGAGTAAATGCAGCCGCCATTCTACAGACAGTAATTATTCCCCGATGGTGTCACTTGAGTTAGGCAGACGGGAAACACTTGCATTTATGTGGTGCTTCTCATGGCCACCTGAAGTGCTGGGGCGGAGATGAGGAAAACTTCTTCACTCAAAGCGTTATGAATCTTTAGGATTGCTCTATCCCGGTGGATGCACCATCACTGAATAAACTCAAGGCTGAGTTTTGCACCCCCAGAGAATCCCAGGATTTGTAGAAATGGACTTGATCTCTAAGCTTACCGTATGGAATGAGAGAGCAGGATCAAGGGGCCATTTGATCTACTGCTGCTCCTATTTCCTACATTCCCATGTTGGAAGTTAGGTTTTCAGGTAGAATTCCCTCCCTAAACATTTCCTCCTTGCTTCTCGTGTCATTTTAATATCTACCATTTACTCAACCCTTGACATTATCTGACAACGTCCCCATGATAGGCCCGGACATGTTTCGCTGCATTTTCAGCAGATTTACATACACTCAAGCCGTCGCATTCAATCGTTTACAGGTCTCCTCAGGACAGAACTTCCACTCAGCTTTCAACTCATAAAAGGTATGGAGCATTAAAGGGAAATATCCTGGCATTCAGACTGGCCACAATATTGACAAAGTGAGAAGTGAAGAGTTCAATGTCACTAATTCCAGACTTACTATTTTAAAAGAAGATTTATGCCTGACACAGGCCAGTTCACTAAAGCTTTCTACCTGTTTAACCTTGTCAACTGGATCACGATCATTTTGTAAAAGATGGGCTTACAAATCATGGGACTTGCAAATCTCAATAATGTTGCAGTGTTGGACTCGAGTATTAAGTTAGGAATACTGGACCATACAGTTAAACTCACCTAGCAACAATAAAAAAATCAAACTCTTAAAAGCAAAATAAAAACCGAAAGAACTGGGGATGCTGGAAATCAGAAAGAAAAGCAGAAATTGTGGGAAAAGCTCAGCAGAATGGAGGAAGGGTCACTGGACCCGAAACGTTAACTCTGATTCCTCTCCACAGATGCCTGCCAGATCTGCTGAGCTTTTCCAGCAATTTCTCTTTTATTTTGTGAAAAGCAAAAGATATTGAAATGCAAGACACATGATGCTAGAAAGCCTCAGCAGGTCTGGCAGCATCCGTGCAGCAAGAGAGAAAAGCAATGTCGCGAGTCAAATCTGACGCATGTTCTGTTTTATTTTTCAAAAATAAAAAGCTCATCTCAGTTTCTAACATTCTCAGAAGCGTGCTGCAGGGGGAAGTCTAGATTCCTATGTGTGTGAGAGAGAGTGAGTGTGTGTGTGGTATATTTGCTGTTACCCACATTGACTAATTTTAAACGAGGTGCCTCTCTTTGGCAGCTCCCTCACCACCACTCTCCCTCAACAATCCCTCCACTAAAGGAAATTGTTTTTCTCTATCTACCCCACCGCTGCCTTTAATCATCGTAAGCGCTTCAATTACATCTCCCCTTGGGAGTTGAGGCATGCTGGAGGGGCCGACAGAGCTTCGCATTGCAGCTGACCTCCCCCTTCCACACAACAGTGTCAGAATGGAAAGGTGTTTCATTCCTCACCACCCTCGCGTCTTATAACCTTCATTCAGCAAAGAAAATGCTGTGCTGTTGCTGAGCTATGTATTGCAGGATCTACATTAATGCCTGGACTATAGCATTGCACAATGCTATAGCATTGCAAACAGGGAACCCCCCCCCCCCCCGCCCCTCCATCCACCCCCCACCTTGATTAAACAATAAAAAGAACAAAATTCTCTGTCTCAGCTTGGAGCTTGAACAAAATTAAATTTCACCAGCTTAAATCTTAGTGAAGCAGAGGAAAGGCCTTTCATTTTTTTTTAATTTGGCTTTTGTGCTAATAGTTTACAAATGTTAAAAGATTTGGTCAGCAGCCATTCCAGGCTTATTCACACGGTGATTTGATTACCAGGGTTATTGTGGCACGGGAAGGGAGGGTGTGGAATTTAATCTTAAAGCTACAGTATCACGGCTTATACCAATTTATTTATTTTAGCAAAAATCTCTCTAGTGTTTTTAGGAGCTAGGTGCCATCAGTGTTATTCAGCGACACATGCATCTGAGGTCAAAAAAAACATGGCGTCGAGCCCTACTCTTGAGACAGAAGCAGAAAATCCACGAGACAGTCCAATGGAGGTGCTGCATTGTTCTGCACTACAAACACCTCTGAAGACAACGAAAAAGATAGAGACTAAGAGGAAGCAGGGAAAATGTGCTTGTAGTTGATGTCAGGTGGGTAATGTAATTGAGAATCAGGCTAACTATAGAGGCTCAAAGGGGAATTGAAAGCGCAAGTAAGAGAAGCAAAGAGAGAGTATGAGAAGCAACTAGCAGCTAACATAAAAGAGATCTCAATTAAGGGACAAAACAGGGAATTACATATTGAAGCAAGGGGCAAGCCTACAGTGTGAAATGAATACTTTACATCAGTTTTCAACAAGAACAAAGCTACTGTCCAGATCACAGTGAAACAGGAGATAGCTCAAACTCTTGGAAGGTTTAAAATTGATAACGAGGAAGTATCGGATATGTTGCCTGTATTTAAAAAGTTGATTAACACACCAGGACTGGATGAGTTGCATCCATGGAAACTGAGGGAAGTTAGTCTAGAAATCGCAAATTCACAGTTCATAATTTTCTCAGCTTGCTTAGAATCAGGATTGGTGCCAGACACCCAGTGAGTTATAAAACATTACACCCTTGTTCAAAAAAAAAAGGCATAATAATGATAAGACCAACAAATTCAAGGTCAGACAGTTTAAATGTAGTGGCAGAGAAACTTTTAGAGATAATTACTCAAGACAAAATTAAGCGTATCTTGGAAAAATGTGGGTAATTGTAGGGTAACCAGCACAATTCTGTTCAGGAAAAATCATTCTTGATAAAATCAATGAGGCTATTGTCGACGTGTGTACGTAACACCAAGAGGCATTTCATAACATTTCTAAAAACATTGAATTGAAACTTCACCATCTCCCATGGTGGGATTTGAACCACACTCCCAGAATGTGAACCTGCAGACTGTGGACGACTCATTCAATGACATTATTACAGCACTACAACCTCCCAGAAAGGGTCTGCAATGACTGAAAGTGTAGTGGTGACAGGGTCAATCAAAAGCACTCAAAAAGAAATTGGATTGTTCCCAGAAAGGAAACCATGCAAAAGTACAGAGAATAGACAGTAGAGTGACACTGTGTGAACTGCTTCTGCAGAAGGACACACAGGCACAAATGGAAATCATTCAGACCATCATGCTGTAACAACTCTATGAAGAGCAATTCTGTTCATCCCTTCATGCTCTTCAGGTAATATCCAATTTACTCTGAAATCTATAATTGATTCTGACCCCACCACATGCTCTATGACAGTGACGGTTATGATGACAGAAAAATTGAAACCTGATACGCTTAAAATGAGAAAATCTAAAGTGAAATTCCTGCCCTTTCCCTTGTTGCTCACATCCATTAATCCCAGAATGTTATTATCCATGTCTTTAACTTAACAGTTATGTTGTGTGTACATGTACATGGGTGAGAGGGTATGTGCGTGCATGTCTGTGCAGGCATGTGCATATGTACATATGTGCATGTATGCGCATATTAGATTACATTACAGTGTAGAAACAGGCCCTTCGGCCCAACAAGTCCACACCGACCCGCCGAAGCGAACCCCACCCATACCCCTACATTTACCCCTTACCTAACACTACGGGCAATTTAGCATGGCCAAATTCACCTGGCCGTGCACATCCTTTGGACTGTGGGAGGAAACCGGAGCACCCGGAGGAAACCCACGCAGACACGGGGAGAACGTGCAAACTCCACACAGTCAGTCGCCTGAGGCGGGAATTGAACCCGGGTCTCAGGCGCTGTGAGGCAGCAGTGCTAACCACTGTGCCACCGTGCCGCCCACCTGTGCCACCGTGCCGCCCACCTGTGCCACCGTGCCGCCCACCTGTGCCACCGTGCCGCCCACCATATGTGCCTGCATGTGTGGTGTATGTGCGTGTGTGTGTACACGCATGTGCAGGGCAAGAGCAGGGTTGGGAGATCATGACAGTGGCTTGAGATAGGGGATTAGCAAAACATTGGAGAGACAGGAAGGCAGAGATAGGAATTAAGAAAGATTGAAAGAGATATTGAGAAACGTAAGTGAGAGAGGGGATGGGGAAAGGGACACTAAAACAAGAAGTTGAAAAAGAGAGATGTATAAGAAGATAGGGAGAAATATAAGATATGCAGGCAGATAAAATTATAAAATTAAGGTTAAAAAAATTTGAAATTCGAAAAAAGAAGAGCTATCAAAAGATTTGATCTACTTGAGAATTCAGCTACAAAAGGAACTTTGAGAAGCTCCAAGAAAGTACTGATTGGAATGAAAGATGATATCAAGCAGTGTTCAGCCGTGCAAAGCTAAAAAAATCAAGCTCCATCTGGCCAGTTATCGAATGTTTGCTTAAAGCTGCAATGCGCGCCTGGTGAATTTAAGGTCATTAACCCACAGACGTTCTCTTTAAACTCATTGTACTTTCCAGACAGCTCTCCAATTTGGAAAGTGAGGGAGGAAGAATTATCACATCAGAGATTTATCCCCAGGGGAGGACGAATAGGAATAGCAATCATCAAGGAAAGAGAAGTGGGGAGACAATGATACAGTGTACCTTTTCACCCCGAGAGAGAGAGAGGGAGAGAGACTGGCATAAAGAGATGCAGTGAGGGTGTGCAATTGGGAAATGTGGGGGGGAAGAGAAACAAGAGAAATTCAGCAGGGTGAGACTGCACAAAGGGAAAATTGAGAGGCTGGATGTAAAAGATAAAGCAAGCAGATGGGACAGTGAAGAGCTAGAAAGAGAGAGAGAGAGAGAGAGAGAGAGAGAGAGAGAGAGAGAGAGAAAAGAAAAAGAGGAAGAAGTTAGAGCAAAAGGGTACACAGTTGGGAGACAAAAATGAAGAGGGGAAAAGTAACAGGAGCCACGTTTAGAGAGACAAGAGGATAATGTTAGGACAGAAAGGTCAGGAAAAATGACTAAAGACGCAAAGAGAAAAACTGCAGGATAACTAAACTACAGGAAGTGGAATATAATTATAAATAGAAATGTTAACTCTGCTTTGTCTCCACAGATGCTGCCAGACCTGCTGAGTTTCTCCAGCAATTTCTGCTTATATTTAAGATATTATCAATCTGTCTACACCAATTATACAGATTAAGGCTTTCCTCCATTTAATCAAGGTCATCTTTAGAATTTAATTTGCCTTTTATAAATAGATTTAAAAGTGGTAAACACTTGAGTGACTCTTAAATCTAATGATAAAAATCAAAGCTTTTTTTTAGATGTAAGCCAATTATAGACAATACCTCACGGTTATTAATTTGAAACTTGCTAACTCCCAATTACAGCTCTGCACTATATCAAACACTTGTAATTATCTTTCACTATAATATCTCAATCAAGCTTTATTCAGACAATCCTCTTTCCTCCATACATTGAGATCATCCAAACCTCTGCTGCCCATAACCGAATTTACACCACACTGCATTCATCCACTTGGTTCTTTGGTAATCATTGGGTGTATTTTAAGCTTCTTATTCTGGTCTTCCAAACACCTCCACGACCTCATGCTTTCTCATCTCTTTAACCTCTTCTGATCCTTCGAGACACATGCTCTTCCAATTCTGGTCTTGAGCAGCCTCAATTTCCATTGGTCCAGCATTGGTAGCCGTGCCTTCGGCTACTCAAGCATGCTCTGCATTCCTTCCTGAAAACCCCAAACTTCCTTCCCTCTTTTAAAGCTGCACCTCAAATGTTAACTCTTAAAACCAAGTTTTGAGTCATCCACTCTAATGCCTCTTCGTAAATAATATTTGGCACAGAGTCACAGATTGCAGAGCGCAGCACCTTTAGTTCCTTCCATGACAAAGAGGCTATATGAATTTGAGTTGTTGTTGATGCTGACTAGTGGTAACTCTTCCTGTTTTTTTTTTACATTTCTTGTCATGATTTGTCATGTAATTAATTATATGATAAACAAGCAGACAGTGAGAAAAGTAGTCATAGCGGTACATAGCGCAATTTATCCGAAATTTGGAAACTAGAAACAGGAGTACTTTGAGCCTACTCCACTATTCACAATAATGATGGGTGATCATCCAATGCAGCGCCTGGTTCTTGCTTTTACCCCATACCCTTTAGACATAGTTCTTAGGGCTATCTCCTTCTTAAAAACCATTCAATGTTTTGGCCTTACTTGCCTTCTGTGGTAGTGAATTCCACTGGTTCACCACTCTGAGACAAGAAATTTCTCCTCATCTCATCTGGCCCATTTAAGACTAATGATTTGCCCCTGCTTTCCCCAAATGACTTAGATGAGATTTACAAGTGCGGAATAATGGCAAATGAAATTCACTAGAGATTAAGTGTTTGGGGAGGAAATAATAACAACAATGTCAGGGCTCTTTATTCAACTGAACAGGTTTTCACAAAAACAAAATGGCATCAATCCGGCCAGACAAAAGGCTGGAAGGGGAGGGTGACATTGTGCAAAATAGGAAAAGGTTAATCTGGACAACTAATTCAAGTTAAAGCACAACTCGCTGGATAAGGTAACCTAAGCACAGGTGGAATGTTCAGATATTTGCATTATTTGAAGATATCTAGTGCACTGGCCAACATTCTTCCCACAGCCAGCACTTCCAAAAACAACACTATTAATGACATGTTGTTAAAGAGAACTAGCCATAATAATTTGGTTGCCCCATTGCCTACATAAAAAACAATGACTGCAATACAGAGTAACTCATCTGATGTAAAACATTTTGGAGATGTTCTCAGGATGCAATAATATACAATTTGAAATATTTTCTCTCTTTCATCCTGGACACCTCTTAATAATCTGCTTAAAGTCTCTGCCTTTGATGGTGGAAAAGCTCTGTTCCTCAGCAGTTGCCCTGAAGGTTTAGCTCAATTGGCTGGATGGCTAGTTTGTGATGCAGAGTGATAGCAAGAGTAAGGGTTCAATTCCCACACTGGCTGAGACTACCTTGAAGGACTCTCCTCAACCTCTCCCTTCACCAGAGGCGTGGTGACCTTCAGGTTAAATCACCACCAGTTATCTTGCTAATGACAGAGCAGCCCAATGGTCTGGCAGGACTATGGCAACTTTACCTTCTACGTAATACTCCAGCTGAGGTCTAACAAGTGTCTTGTACCAGTTCAACATCAATTCCTTGCTCTTGTACACTATTCCTCTTTAGAAACTGAGAACATTGGTTACTTTAAGTGTCGTCTCCTCCTGTCCTGTCACTTTCAATGACCTGTTCATTTGTTCACCCAAGTTCCTGTCTACTCCTGCACTCCTTTTAGAATTGTACCATCTTCTTTCTGTTGACCTTCCATGTTCTCCCAATCAATGTACATCATCTCACACTTCTCTGCATTGAACCTCTTCCGTTGCCTCTCCACCAACATGTTAATGACTTTATGGAGTTTCATATTGTCTTCCTCACAGATTACAACAATTCCAAGTTAAATACCACCTGTAAACACCAAGATCCACATAATTAAGATATATCAAGAAAAGCAAGGACCCCAATTCTAACTCCTGGGACGTCCTTACGATAGTGATCCAAATTGTATAATTTTAACATAACATCTTTTGACTTGCATTGCAATCATTTCACAATGTAATTCAAAACCTGTTTAATTTGTTGGTTACAGCTCAGCAGCAACTAGAGGTCTATGAACACCTCAGAATACCTGGTCATTTGCCGTTTGTGAGACTTTCCAGGGTGGGCATTATGATACACCTCTGGATCAGGGTGGGACTTGAACCCAGGCCTTGCAGTCCAAATGTAGAGCCACTAACACTGCACCACAAGACCCCCAGTACAGGAGACTATGTAAACCCTATCCATTTATTGTTCCCATATGTAAATTCTTACATTTGGTATTGAATTTTATTTACCAGTTTTACCCATGTTACTCACCAGGTTTTTATTTTTTACCCATTGATGAGATGCAGATACTGCTGGGAGGACCAGCATTTTTTGACCATCTGAAACCGTGCTAAAGAAGGTAGTGGTGCTGAGCCCTCAACTCTTGATCATTTGTCTGTTCTCATCTGCCAAATTAACTTGACCATACCCATCTGTGAAGCTTAACAACATTTAAATTAGAAACATCCACTTGGGTTGCTGGCATATCCCAGTTGTCACAACCTCATTCCCTTTTCGGCTTCATTCCCTTCAGTGAACTTTTTAGCTGGTGTTCACCTCCAGTCTCCAATACTCCAAGCAAAATAACACAAAAGTATTGGAAGTCTAGATCTCACACATCATCAGGGTTTCTATAATCCGCTCGCTCAAAAACACATCTCGGAGTTCATTGAGATTATCTGAATCTTTGTTAATTTCTATTTACAATGACACTTTCAATAGAGATTCCTCAAGTTTTCACCTGAAAATTAATTCCATTATTTCATCTGATATTGATGACGGCAGTTGCTCATGTCTGTTTCTTTTTATGACCTTTGTTTAAATGTAAGCACAATTATGTCTTGCCACTGATCTAGGAGAGACCCCTCAACATTTTGTAAATAGCCCACAGTGATCATCAGAACTTTGTAAATCCGATCTTAAATCTTCATTCATCTTGAAGGATTTGTTCATTTTAAGCCCCCTTATCTGGACCGGCACCTCATTAATGGGCTGTTATTAAAGCTAAATAGATTATCTGACTTAATGAAGGATATGTTAAGTGAATATTTGAAGGAAACCTACTACATTTACCCTTGATTCTAGTCCTGTTGACATCCTCTAAGCTTCTCAAATCATCTTCAACAGTTTTCTCTTGTGAAAATAGCTTTTAGAAAATAGTTTGGTCAGGTTTAACATCTTCAGATGTGTTCTTTTCAAATTCATCTTTTTCTCTCTTAGCATCTTTTACTCAACTGGCTTCTCTTGCTTTCCCCAAGAGGTTCAAGAGTTTGTGTTAATTTGTCCTGTTGATTGATTGAGAATATTTCTTGCTGAGGCTTCACCAGTCATGTTAGCTGCTATTCTCACTTTTTCTGGAGCAGGCCACTTCTTTATTCACACTGACTCAGAAAACAAGCAAAAGACTGGACACAGAATGCACCCACCCAAAAAAAAAATGCTAAAAGCTTAAAAGTAGTTGACAGTTTGTTCCTAAAGCTTTCTTAACCTAAGCTCTGGAAAATTCACCCAAGACAGTTCACATCACTGGTTAGGATGCTCCTTAAACTCAATTTGTTACAGCAAGCTTTTTGTTGCTTGTTCTAATATCTCCTTTCCTGGCTCACTGTCAGATTTGATTTAATTATGCCATTTCAGGACGTCCCTTTACGCTAAAGGCGTTATAATAACAGATTGTATCTAGCTGCTTTTGTAGTTGTTTCATCCTAGGTCTAACCAATAATGACCACCTTCATTGAATCCAAATATCCAAACTGACTGGCCTTGAAATCTCAAACCTGCGCTTTGCTGGTTCACCAGAATGGGCACTGTATCACTGAGCCCATTACCGAAAACATTGTTCATACCAAGCCTTATATGCACAACATAAGCCTGCATCAGTGACCAGAACAACTTTATTTGTAAGGATGGTAATGCAGCAAGCCGGGTGAGTGGGACAGCCTGTTTCTAGGGCACCTTGAGGGGGTTCAAGACTAGGAAGCATATTATTAAGGTGACAGGAGAAGGATTTAAAAGGGGCCTGAGGGGCAACTTTTTCAGATAGAGTGTGGCTCGTGTGGAATGGACTGCCAGAGGAAGTGGTACATGCAGGTACAGTTACAATATTTAAAAGGTATTTGGACAGGTACAAGAATAGGAAAGATTTAGATCATTGGCAAAACGCAGGTAAGTAATATTAGTTATTTTGGGAAACTTGGTCAGCATGGACGAGTTGGACCAAAGGATCTGTTTCCATGTTGTATGGCTCTATGATTCTAAGTCCTTCCCCATTTTGGGTGAGTAGCGGATATCCTGAAGAGGACTGCTTAGTGACCAATGCTACTTCCAAAGACACTCCTTTCCCAACAGAGGGATCCAATGACTTGAATACAGTACATCTGTCACCAGTGTGCAGATCCTTCATTCAGTATTCCCAGACTTCACAGCCCTTACCCCGTCATCAATCTCCATCTCCACAGGGGCCTGGAAGAAGCCAGCGTGATTCTGTCTCACAAGAGGTCCCTGGAGCATTCTCCCCACTCTGATGGGTTGGACGTCAGACTTCAGGGAGGTGTTAAGCCACAATGACTGGGACCACCTTGTCGCAGCAAACTTTTTCCACCTTCACAACTGCCGAGACGGTCTCTTACCCTTCACCTGTTCTACCATTGAGGACCTCTGGACCATCTGGCACCTTGCCCCAAACCTTGCCGCCATAGACGGCCCAACCAGAAGCAAGGAGCTCCCAATCATCCACAGCTCTCCACCAGCTCAAGGTGCTATTCATGGAGCCAAATCTCTACCAGCTTCTTCAATTACATGGCGTTAAGTCAACTATTTCCCCATGGATACTGTGCAGCAGATCAGACTTTACAGGAGTAGGGATGCCTTGCTGTGATTTACAGAACCTCAATGACACCTGGAATATTGTGTGGAGGTTTGGCATCTTTCTCTGCAGAAGAATGTTTCTGGCCAAAGAGGGAGTGTGGTGAAGGTTGACAAAACTGATGGCAGGGATGACAGAATGGATCCATTAGGTGTGTGTGTGTCTGTATCTGTGTCTGTGTCTGTGTGTGTGTGGTCTCATTGAAACCTATAAAATTCTAACAGGACCAGATTGGCTAAATGCAGGAAAGATGTTTCCAATATCAGGGAGTCCAGAACGAGGAGTCACTGTCTAAAGCCTACAGGATGTACCATGTAGGACAGAGGAGAAACCTCTTCACCCAGAGAATAGTGGGCCTGTGGAATTGGCTACCAATGAAAGCAGATAATGCCCAAACATTGCATGATTTCAAGGAGGGGTCAGATAGAGCACTTGGGACTAAAAGGGTCACAAGATATAGGGGAAAATGGGAAAAGGCTACTGAGTTTGATAATCAGCCGTGATCATAATGAATGGTGGAGCAGGTTCGAAGGGCTGAATGGCCTACGTCCGCTTTTCTGTGTTTCTGTTTCCTCTGTGGAAAATACCTGAACTAAGGGACTGTTGTGGTGTATACGATGACAATGTTTAACCTGTACGCTGAGCAATATGCATTCAGACTTGTTCCATTTGTCATCAACTCCAATGTTACCGAAACATTTTAAATGTATGTAATCTCACACCTACAATAATTAGGATACTGTCAGCTAGGCATACAGGACAGAATGGGGATAAACATCAAATTTGAAAAGTGGACTAATTGTTTAACACAAGAAAGTAATTTTTTTTCTCTTGTGCAGGATGCAGGCCGGACACAGCTATTTTCTCAAGTGATTGACACAAGCTTACACACTTGCAGACCATTAGGTCAATGCATCAGATAAAGTACTCTTTGTGTTTAACACCCTCCACTCCTGCAGTATCCTCATGGTGTTCTAAAATAACCGAGCCCTATTATCTACTACTTGTAACTACTCCTGCAGGATGTTCCCCGGGTTTTTGCTGCAAATTAAACTTGACCAGAAGTTAACAACTTGCAGCTGTTGTATCTGAAATTTATGGCCGTACTCTTTAAATTGCTCCCTTTCTTAAGAATCCGTTCTCAGGATTTGAGCAGCTCACTCAAGGTACATCTATAGTTGTCCTTGATAAGGTTTCAGTGAGTCCATCTTCTTGAACCCATCTCAGATGTAGGCCCACCCAGCGTTAGGATGGGAGGTTCAGGATTTCGGCCCAGTGACATTGAAGAGATGGTGATATGGTGAGTGGCTGGGAAGGGCACTTGCAGGTGGTGGTATTTCCCTATGACTGCTGCCCTTGATATTATAAATGGTAGGGATCTCAGGTTTGAAGCTGCTGTGGATTCTACAGCCTTGGAGTGATGCTGATGTGTATTTTGTAGATGGTACACACTGTTGCCACTTTGCATTGGTGGTGTGGGGAAGGGATGGTTAAGATGGCAGATTGCCTGATTGGTGAAAGCCAATTAGACCCACCTTCCTTTAAGCCAGGCATGACTCCAGCCACTGTGGAGATCGCTCCCTTGATCCTCATGGAGATGCATTCTACATTTGGTTAACAGCCAAACCTAATTCAAAGGACTTTTATCTAACATCCCTTTTCAAAGACCTGTGCCCTTTCGTCATTCCTGCTTACTGTATTAAACTGCTGGCTTGATATTGTACGAGCCAACTCTCGTCTCCTCTTAGAAACAAGGATCAGAAGACCACAGGAGCAGAAATTAAACCATTCTGCTCATTGAGTATGATCTGCTATTCAATCACGGCTGAAAGTGGGAAAATGGGATTAAAAAACCTTTCTCCCCATAACCGTTGATCTGAAGAGTGCGGAGCTGGAATAGCACAGCTGGTCAGGCAGCATCTGAGGAGCAGGACAGCAGGATCGAGCATAAGCCCTTCATCCATAAGGTCGGAGGAAGGGGAGGCACAGGGGGACTAAGAGATAAATGGGAGGGGTGTGGGGCTGGAGGCAGAGGCGGGGTGGGGGGAATTGTGGGGAGGCAGCTGCATATGCGATAGGTAGATGGGCCTCCTCCATGGCCAAACTCTTAGCCACCCACCGCCTGGAGGAAGAATACCCATCTTCCGTCATGGGACACTCCTACCAGACAGGATCAATGTGGATTTCACCAGTTTCCTCATTTCCTCTTCCCCTATCTTATCTCAGATCCAACCTTCCAATTCAGTACCACCCTCTTGAACTGTCCTACGTGTCCATCTTCTTTCCTACCTATCCGCTCCACCCTTCTCTCCAACCCATCACCTTCACCCCCTACCTTCATCTACCTTCCCCCGCCGCTCCCATTTATCTCTCAGCCCCCTTGGGCCTCTCCCACATTCCTGATGAAGAGCTTATGCTTGAACCATCAACTCTCCTGATCCTCAGATGCTGCCTGACCGGCTGTGCTTTTCCAGCACCACACTCTTCAACTCTGACC
The DNA here is from genome assembly GCF_037043375.1 of Chiloscyllium plagiosum. Lineage (NCBI taxonomy): Eukaryota > Metazoa > Chordata > Chondrichthyes > Orectolobiformes > Hemiscylliidae > Chiloscyllium > Chiloscyllium plagiosum. Next base: position 133,283,991 of record NW_028270141.1, read on the forward strand.
TTCAGCATCCGCAGTCCTCATTTTTTCCCTCCATAACCTTTGATCCCTCTGGCAACCAAGAATTTGTCTATCTCAATGACCTGGCCTCCACAACATTCTGTGGCAATGAATTCCACAGATCGACCACTTTCTGGCTAAAGAAGTTTCTCTCTGTCTCTATTCTAAAGGGTCTCCCCTTTACTCTAAAGCTGTGCCCTTGAGTCCTCATCTCTCCTGCCAATGGAAACATCTTCCCAACACCCACTCTGTCCAGGCCGTTCAATGTTCTGTAAGTTTCAATCAGATCCCCCCTCAGCCTTCTAATCTCCATCGAGTATAGTCCTACAGTCCTCAAATGTTCCTCATATGTTAAGCTTTTCATTCCCGGGATCATTCTTGTGAACCTCCTCTGGACCTGTGATATGTGGCCCAAATTTGGTCACAAAACTCTAAATATGGTCTGACCAGAGCCTTATAAGTACATCATGCTTTTATATTCTGGTCCTCCCAAGACATATGACATGGTATTTGCCTTCCTAATTACCAACTCAACCTGCAGGCTTACCTTAAGAGTATCCTGGACTAGGATTCCCAAGTCCCTTTGCACTCCAGATTTCTGAATTTTCTCCCTATTAAGAAAATAGTTAATGCCTCTATTCTTCCTACCACAGTGCATGACCTCACACTTTCCCACACTGTATTTCATCGTCACTTCTTAGCCCACTCCTGGGTATGTATAGAACTGGTAGAAACCATTGCAGTCCATTTGCTCAGACACTGAGCGAATGTGTTTTTTGGTGATTATACATAATCTGGGAACACCCAGCTGCTTTGTTGACCCAAGACTCAAACATTTTGGTTTTACAATAAGTTGGTGATGGGGCAGGAGAGAAGGTAGAGAGTGTGAAGACTCTGCCCCTTCCCACCTCCACCTCAATTACACCAAAGGTTAGCCTTCCCATGCTGGCCCAATGAAGGCTCTTACCCACTGTAGGGTTTAATCCAAACACAAACCCTTTTGGAAGTTTCTTACTGGCCCCAAAAGACCAACCCAACCCATTCAAAGAGAGTCAGTACCTGAGTGAGGGACACAGCATTGGGAAAGGGGATACCACACGCCTGCCTTTGTTGCTACATGTGCTCCCCTCCCCTTTTGCATTATCTCCTCCCCCTGCCACAGTCAATCACCCACTTTAGCCTGGTTTTTTCATCTGGGATGGATGCAATAGCAGCAGTGACCAGCACTGATTTGCCAGCAGCTTTTCGTGAGCAGTATGTCCATCACCAAGGTCCTAGGTCCTGGGAAAGGCCTCACGATGCCCCAGTGGCACTTAACCTGGCAGACTTTCCTCGACCAGGATTGACTCACCAGGCTCCTGTCACCCCATAACCCCTCAGTTTAGCTGTTCTGCTATCTTGGGAGTGTCGGCTCCAACAGCATCACATTGGATGATGCCTGTTGCCAAGCGCAAGCTCAGAATTTGGCAGGCTCATCCACAAACTCTGGCAAGTGCGTGGAGTTTGTCACAAAACAAAAGGTCAAAGTCTGCCAGGCAGTGATTCTCGCATCACTTCTCTACAGTTACGAGGTGTGGACAGCCTGTTGGTGTTACACAATCAGATGCATTCCACCTTCGCTGCTCAAGATTAACATCAACTGGAAGGACAGACTCCCGAACACTGAATATTGACAGCAGATTCAGACCAATTCAGATCCAAGTTGTTCATTTACATCACATAGAGGCTTCCCACAGACCAAATTAAAGAAGTATTTTACAGTCAACAGAGCACAAGTACCTTCAGCACTGGAATTCCTTAACCTCAATATAAAGACATTCTGAAAGTCAATCTCGGTGCAAGAAACAGAAGATCCAAATAGAATTGACTCTGTTGCCGAGCAAGCACAACATTTGAGGAGGGCGGAGTCAGACAGGGTGAGTGGCAATGTCACAAAACCAGTACCCTCTTCCACTTCTCCAGTGGCACCAAACATAACACTTGGGCTCTGATTTGTAAATCAAGATTTGGTTTAACTGAATATCGGAAGCATGGTTATTGGATTTGCAAATGACACCAGATTGGTGGTGTAGTGGACAGTGAAGGTGGTTACCTCACAATACAACGGGATCTCCATCAGATTGGCCATTGGGTTGACGAGTGGCAGATGGAGTTTAATTTAGATGAATGTAAGGTGTTACATTTCGTTAAGGCAAACCAGGGCAGGACTTATACAATTAATGGTAGGACCCTAGGGAATGTTGCCAAACAATGAAACTTTGGGGTGCAGGTTCATAGTTCGTTGAAGGTGGTGTCAAGGTAGACAGGGTAACGAAGAAGTAATTTGGTACACTTGCCTTTATTGATAATGACCATGCCCTGTACAGCTACAACATGACCTCCCAACTCCTGCGTTGAGTATAGGAGTTGGGAGGACATGTTGCAGCTGTACAGGACATTGTTTAGGCCACTTTTGGAATACTGCATTCAATTCTAGTCTTCTGCTATAGGGAAGATTTTGTTAAACTTGAAAGAGTTCAGAAAAGATTTTGGCAGGATTGGAGGGTTTCAGCTATGGGGAGAGACCGAATAGGTTGAGGCTATTTTCCCTGGAGCGTAGGAGGTTGAGGGATGACCTTATAAATCATGAGGGGCTTGGGTAAGGTGAATAGCCAAGGTCTTTTTCCCAGGACAGGGGAGTCAAAAACTAGAAGCCATTGGTTTAAGGTGAGAAGAGAAAGCTATAAAAGGAACCTAAGGAGTGACATTTTCACATGGTGCACATAAGGAATGAGCTGCCAGAGGAAGTGGTGGACGCTGGTACAATTGCAACATTTAAAAAGACATCTGGATGGGTATACAAATAGAAAGGGTTTAGAGGGACAAAGGCGAGATGTTGGTAAATGGGACTTGATTAATTTAGGATATTTGGTCAGCAAAGACAAGTTGGACCAAGAGTCTCTTTTCGTGCTGTGCAACTCTATAATACATAAAATGGCACCAACCTAGACAGTGAACAATGGTTTTATTTCTGAACTTTCATCCGTCAAAGCAAAGGGAGAATCAGTTCATTCTATCTGCCCAATCCTGAACATTCCCAAATGCTATCTCCCATTTATCATTTACACTCTGTTTGACAATCTTCTTTTCCCTCTTGAATGTTGCCACATTCCCTACTTAACTGGCAGTCCATTGCATACAGCTAACAACCTCTGTGCAAAGTTAAAAATGTTTTCTACCCTGACTCCCCCTCATTTGACACATCCATACTAAACTACAGAAGTGGAAAAAGAACATCGAACAGTACAGGCCCTTCGGCCCACAACATCTTCATCAACCAAGATGCTATTCTAAACTCATCCCATCTGCCAACACATGGGGTCTGTATCCCTATGTCCTCTGCCTGGTCATGTGTCTGCTTAAATGCATCTTGAAACTCTGTTATTCTATCTAGGCATCCACCATCCTCTGTGTAAAAAACTTAAATTGCACACATCCTTTAAACTTTCACCCTCTCGTCTTAAACCTATGCCCCCTTGTATTTGACATTTCAACTCTAAGAAAAAGGCTCCAACTATTCACCCTATCCAAGCCTCTCAATTTTAATACACTTCCATCAGGTCATCCCTTTGCCTCCAACGCCCTGCAATTCGGGTCTCCTTCCTATCGGAAAGATGTTGTGAAACTTGGAAGGATTCAGAAAAGATTTACAAGGATGTTGCCAGGGTTGGAGGATTTGAGCTATAGGGAGAGGCTGTACAGGCTGGGGATGTTTTCCCTGGAGTGTCAGAGGCTGAGGGGGTAACGTTATAGAGGTTGACAAAATTATGAGGGGCATGGATAGAATAAATAGGCAAAGGGAGCCCAGAACTAGAGGGCATAGGTTTAGGGTGAAAGGGGAAAGATATAAAAGAGAACTAAGGGGCAACTTTTTCACACAGAGGGTCGTAGGGGTATGGAATGAGATGCCACAGAAAGTGATTGAGGCTGGTACAATTGCAACATTTAAGAAGCATTTGGATGGGTATATGAATAGGAAGGGTTTGGAGGGATATGGGCCGGGTGCTGGCAGGTGGGACTAGATTGGGTTGGGATATCTGGTCGGTATGGACAGGTTGGACCGAAGGGTCTGATTACATGCTGTACATCTCTATGACTCTGACCCAAGTTTGTCCAACCTCTTAAAACTGACACAGTCCAATCCAGGTCACGTCCTAGCAAACCTCTTTCGCACCTTCTCCAATGGCCTCCACATCCGTCCTATAGTTCAGTGACGAGAACTGCACACAATACTCCAAATGTGGCCTAAGGTTTTAAACAGCGACAATGTGATTTGCCAACTTTTATACTTTTATAAACTATTTCAGATCCAAAGTGATAGCTTTGCAGTGAGCTGTGGGCATTCTTATCAACCCAACTGGTGAAGGCAAGCATGCCATACCATTTAATTCCCACCTTTTCCAATTGAGTTCCTACTCTCAGGGGGCTGTGGACTTGCATGATATTCAGATCCCTCTGGATATCAATGCTCTTTATGTTCCTGACTTTTATTGTAAAGGTTTTCTTGCATTTGATCTCTCTAAATGCAGCACCTAACAAGTTGTCTGGATTAAACCCCATCTAGAGCTGGCTAATAACTTCAAAAGAGATTTTGTGGACTACACTCTCCTCGGCCCTTGTTTCCATGTGTTATCCCTGTACCTTTTGCATGATCCAATCTCTGCCTAGGTCAGGAACTACTCCAGCTCTCTCTGGGAAACCTACAGTAAGTCAAGACCCACCACCTCAGCATACAATGTCATGCAGAAGCTCATTACTCTCCAGGCGAAGGAAGAATGACTCAATCTCCAGACTGTTCCTAGTCCAAGTGCATGTTCCTGAACCAGCCCAGACTGTCACACTGGAATAATCTGTTAAAAATCGGTGTAGGATCCAGTCTTTTCATTACTGTAGAAAACTCTATGAGCTCATCTCCAAGTTTGCACTGTCTACAATAACAGATCTGTTCTTTAATCTTATCTTACTAATTTAATTTCTTTAAGCATTGCTCTGCTCTGAATCTTTCCCAAGGTAATTACATCAACCAGCAATTATAGTCACTGTCCAGATTCCAATTTCCTGCGGGGAAGTAGAGTTACATCAGCATTGGGTGTTGGCAAAATCAGGCTCAGATATAAGACCCACTCCTGTCATGTAAACATGGTTAGAAAGCACCAGAGGACAACTGAGGAAACTCCAACAGAGTCCGTTTCCAATTCGGAATCTCCGAGGGCATCAGAAGAGTGGGAGAAGAGGGAAAAGAGATTTGTAATTTGCAAAATTAACTTGTGAAGGTTAACCTTGCCTCCATATCTGTGTGACATGGTGGCTCAGTGGTTAGTGCTGCTCCCTCACAGCAGCAGGGAATCAGGTTCAATTCCACCCTCTGGCCACTGTCTGTGCGGAGTTTGCACATTCTCCCCGTATCTGCAGGAGTTTCTTCCAGGTGCTCTGGTTTCCTCCCAGTAAGGATGTACAGGTTAGGCGGGTTGGCCATGCTAAATTTCCCATAGTGTCCAGGGATGTGTGGGTTGGTTGGATTTGCCATGGGCAATGCATGGACAGAGTTTAGGGCTTGGATCTGGGTGGGATACTCTTGAGAAAGTCGGTGTAGACTTGATGGGATGAATGGCCTGCTTCCACACAGTAGGGATTCTATGCAAGACTGAGAAAGATATCACGCAGGATCAGACCACCGGGATTTACTCACCTTCGCAGCTGAATATCAAATGAATGGACAAATCAACAACAACATGTTTCAGATCCAAAATGATAGCATTGCTATAAGCTGTGGGCATTCATATAAAAAAAACACTACATTCCTTCTCCAAAGGTAAAACAATGTTTAAAATAAATCAAAGGACAGGATTGCATTGTAACATATACTTCTGAGTAAATGCTAGCGAGGCCAATAAAACCTATGCCATGTTTACATCTTCTGATTCCTACTTACTTTTTCATTTCTTTTGCATTCTGATCTGCTACAATTAAGTTACAAGTCTGTCGCCTGATCACTTTTTAATCGCTCAAAACACAAACACTTAAATATTTGGGTACTGCTGGAAAAAGATAACTAGTCAAAGCATTTCATCTTGTACACATCTGGACAATTTGCAAGAATACTAATTCAGGGCAGAAATCCATCAGTTTTACTGATTGTGAGGAGAGTACAGATTAGTGTGCTATGAAACGCAATATCTAACCAAGGTGGAAACAACCTGTGTTCACTCAATTAGCCGTCCCTGACCTACTTCTTTATAGCCGATTAGCTTTAACAAGAGATGAATGCACAATTAAACTCAAGAAATACTTAAACCTTTCCACTCTCTTACTGATAGATACGCTTTGAGCAGATTGACGATTTACATATTCCCGCACAGATGTGCCTTGCCATTGAACTTGTATTACAAGCAGCCAGAAAACAAACTGAAAAGAAAGGAAAAACAAAACCATCTCCCTCTATAAGCAGGCGTGCAGGAGTTCCTTCAAATCCAAAATGGTCTCGTATGGATTCAGGATATTCACCTTTCTGGTCCAGCTAGAAAAACCTTGTTGAATGAAGAATTTGGAACTTATTGTTTTACTGCAACTAATTACAGCTGACATGAATACATGACTACAGAGGTTATTAGTAACAGAGTAGATAGTGTCCCTGCCTCTGAGCCAGGAGACCTGGGTCCAAGCCTTGCCTGCTGCAGGGGTGTGTCATAACATCTCTTAGCAAATTGATTAGAAAATACGAAAAGAAAACACCAGGAGTAATTAAAAGCGCCCCAGCGCCCAAGCTCCCTCTTTACTCCGCCACAGCTCCCCTCTGCCTAATGCACTCACTCAATCACTTATTAACCCTTTCAGACCTTTCTACAGCACAACCCTGATGCATTAACAGCATATGTGACTGTACCTCACTAAACAAGATGCATGGCAGGAAAGTTTTTGACTGAAAGCAAAAAAAACAATGCTGGAAATCACAGCAGGTCAGGCAGCATCCATGGAGAGAGAGAGCAAGCTAATGTTTCAAGTTTAGATGACTCTTCATCAGAGCTGAAGTGATGAACAAAAGTGAGGACTGCAGATGCTGGAAATCAGAGTCCTGCTGGAAATCAGAGTCCTGCTGGAAATCAGGACTTATGAAGGGCTTTTGCCCGAAACGTCGATTTTCCTGCTCCTCAGATACTGCCTGACCTGCTGCGGTTTTTCAACACCACTCTAATCTAGAGCTGAAGTGATGAAGAGTCAACTAGACTCAAAACATTAGCTAACTTTCTCTCCATGGATGCTGCTTGACCTCCTGTGACCTTCAGCATTTTTTGTTTTCCGTTCCGATTCCAGCACCTGCAGTAATTTATTCCTGCAGTAGAGCTTTTGCCTTGTACCCACATAATACTATTTTACTTCTGTACAAAATGGAGTCAGGAGTCAGTCCACACTGACAAGTGGAGGTCTATTTAAAATGCAGAAGACACCTATCAATGAGACTGCTCACACTAGTACCACTGGAACATGAAGAGACCATTTAGTTCCTTGATGCAGTTCCATCCCTCTTCAGAAGATCATGGTTCATCTGTGACTTAACTCCACATTTGCTAGGTATCACACAATACTTTCCGTTAACACAAACCTAACAATGTCAATTTTAAGATTAGCAGTTGATCTAACATCAAGTGCTCTTTGCAAAAGCAAGCTCCAAACTTCTACTAACTTTGTGACCTTGGAGTGCAGGTTCATAGCTCCTTGAAAGTGGAGTCGCAGGTAGATAGGATAGTGAAGGCGGCATTTGGTATGCTTTCCTTTGTTGGTCAGAGTATTGAGTACAGGAGTTGGGAGGTCATGTTACGGCTGTACAGGACATTGGTTAGACCACTGTTGGAATATTGCGCGCAATTCTGGTCTCCTTCCTATCGGAAAGATGTTGTGAAACTTGAAAGGGTTCAGAAAAGATTTACAAGAATGTTGCCAGGGTTGGGGGATTTGAGCTACAGGGAGAGACTGAACAGGCTGGGGCTGTTTTTCCAGGAGCGTCAGAGGCTGAGGGGTGACCTTATAGAGGTTTATAAAATCACAAGGGACATGGATAGAATAAATAGACAAAGTCTTTTCCCTGGGGTCGGGGAGTCCAGAACTAGAGGGCATAGGTTTAGGGTGAGAGGGGAAAGATATAGAAGAGACCTAAGGGGCAACGTTTTCACACAGAGGGTGGTACGTGTATGGAATGAACTGTCAGAGGAAGTGGTGGAGGCTGGTACAATTGCAATATTTAAGAGGCATTTGGATGGGTATATGAATAGGAAGGGTTTGGAGGGATATGGGCCAGGTGCTGGCAGGTGGGTCTAGATTGGGTTGGGATATCTGGTCGGCATGGACGGGTTGGACCGCAGAGTCTGTTTCCATGCTGTACATATGACTCTAAGTGTTCTTGACTAAAGGTCCAGCTACAACTTTTAGATCGTCGATGCTCGTCCCAGAATCACAATTCAGAAGATAGAATTTCTTTCTATCTGTTCCCCTTAATATCATGCAAACTTCAATCCAACTGTCAATTAAATTGCAGCAGTATAATCCAAGTTTGTCTGATTTGGATGGGTTATATTGATTAATGCTCAAGGATTAAAGTGACCCAGAGAGTCGCATTGAAAATCTTTAAATGGGGTTTTTTGTGCGCCATAATGACACCCATAATGAAGGGCTCTTACCAGAAACTATTGTTCCTGCTCCTCGGATGCTGCCTGACCTGCTGTGCTTTTCCAGCACCACTCTAATCTTTGTCCATAGTTAAAGTCATGCCTAGAGTGAGGTACAAAAGGTGTAGAATAGGGAAAGTAAGAGCTGGTACAGATGAAGCATGACTTGATATACTCACTCGAATTTTAATAATTCTTGTTTTAGCTTCACAGCTTTTCTTCAGTAACATCTTCTAAGAAAAATAAAATTAGATATTAAAAACTGAACTTTTAAAAAAGAAATCTACCTAGATTAGTTTCAGATACATAAACCATAAGCCAGCACAGAATGGCAAAGTGCCTAACAGTATAACACATCATACTGATGGACATCAGCAAGGCATTTGATAAGGTTCCCCATGGTAGGGTCATTCAGAAGGTCAGGAGGAATGGGATACAGGGGAACTCAGCTGTCTGGATACAGAATTGGCTGGCCAACAGAAGACAGTGAATGGTAGTAGAAGGAAAATATTCTGCCTGGAAGTCTGTGGTGAGTAGTGTTCCACAGGGCTCTGTCCTTGGGCCTCTACTGTTTGTAATTTTTATTAATGACTTGGATGAGGGGATTGAAGGATGGGTCAGCAAGTTTGCAGACGACACAAAGGTTGGAGGTGTCGTTGACAGTATAGAGGGCTGTTGTAGGCTGCAGAGGGACATTGACAGGATGCAGAGATGGGCTGAGAGGTGGCAGATGGAGTTCAACCTGGATAAATGCGAGGTGATGCATTTTGGAAGGTCGAATTTGAAAGCTGAGTACAGGATTAAGGATAGGATTCTTGGCAGTGTGGAGGAACAGAGGGATCTTGGTGTGTAGGTACATAGATCCCTTAAAATGGCCATCCAAGTGGACAAGGTTGTTAAGAAAGCATATGGGGTTTTGGCTTTCATTAACAGAGGGATTGAGTTTGAGAGTCATGAGATCTTGTTGCAGCTCTATAAAACTTTGGTTAGACCGCACTTTAAACGGTCCTGACTATACCCAAATCAGCCCAAGCTTGCAAAACCAATAAATAACCAACATTAGATATGTTGCCGCAAATGGACAACATTTGCTGGATAATCCCAAGTATGGAAAGAATTATGACAACCAAATGATAATTGTCAGACAGGCTCATATTGTAGCATACTTGCATATCCTGGAAGTTAAAATACATTGATAACAATATTCTTTGTAGTTAGAAAACGTATATGCACACACTGCACCGATTCAACTTGACAAAATAAGTAACAACCATTTGCTAGCTTATTTCATAGCACGATGCCCTGACCAATAAGGGACAACTTCTAATTTAAAATTTAAATAAAGACTGATGTGGACTGTCAATCACCATTCACTAGTGTATTCTCCATGATGATGCCTCTTACAATCAGAGTCAACTCGCCAATCAATCAGCACTGACTTCTCATATAGCATAAAATCCTGGTTTTCCTCTTAAATTGGTATTCTTGCCAACTGCCCCTGATAATTTTAGGTTTTGACGAAACATGTCTATGTTTCACCAAATGTTATGTTCTATTCTACCAAATGACTATTAATCACAAATTAACTGTCCAAATATGCCACACAATTTGGATTGTGTGAAGTGCTAGTGCTTTCAACAGGCCACAGAATACAGTTTTTCCATTTTCCTAATGCTCCTTTTCCCTCTTCCTGACTCCTCCTGTTGCATAAAAAAACATATCATCGTGTCACTCCTGAATAAAATGCTCTCTCTTTAATTCATTTATTCTGCAACAGAATAGATTGGGGGTTCAAAGAACCTATGCTGTTCTTGATTGGGATGATAGTTGGAGGGGTGAGGGGGTGGAAATATTTACAGTTTTATTGACCCTTAGAGAGAAAAAGAGGTTAATTTAAAATCTCAAGATTTCAACAGTCGTGTTTTCACTTTCCCTCATTTTTCTTTTTTTTTTGTAAATGACCACCTCAACATTTTATGGGGTTCTGTTACCAAATACATTGGTCAGATCCTTGGCCTGGAATTAGCCATGCCCCCAGTTACCACAGTTAAGTGAATATCATAAAAGTGATCTATCCAGAAGCAGTATATAGGTCACAAACGGGTTAAAAAGTGTTTTTTTTAACTCTCAAACATCTTTGAGCAAAACAGAAGTGTTGATGCAGATTCTGAAGAGAGAGCTGGGCAGGCTAAATGACCTATTTTTACACAATAGAGTTTTGAGTACCCTAGGCAGGACGCTTTCTGTGAAAGAGAAACACTAACAGAGTGATGTCTGGGCCGTTGTTGTATGTTTTCACCTTTACAGAAGAATATTTTCCATCAATTAAATGATATTATATGTCTGGAAGAGTGCGGGGGAAGAGAGAGAGAGAGAGGCCATCTCTTTCAGCTGTTTGTTCTGCACATCACTTAGGATCCTGGCACCACAATAGCTGGAAACAATACAGAAACTGTTACACACATTCTCCATTACATTTTCCAATAGCTCCTGATGTTGTTTCTCCATGACCTGCAATCGCACTGAAATCTAAATAAGAAGGAAGAAGGGCTCTTGCAAGGTTACATTTACAGAGCACAGCCTTCAATCCATCCTTAATAGTCTCCCATTCCCCACCTACCTGTTATTCCTCACACAACACCATCCATAGGCACCTTAGGCAGCTTAGCCAGGTACGCTAACAATTCAAAAAGCTACTGCTCAAATTCCTACCAGCATTATTTTGCTCTTGACAGAACACATACTTTATTCACGTGAGCCAAAATTTCTATTTATTCACTCAAGCAATGTGGGTGTCACTGGCCAGGCCAGCATTTATTTGCTATCCCTAATCACCCAGAGGTCATTGAGAATCAACCAAACCAGGTAAGGATGACAGATTTTCTTCCCTAAAGGGCATTAGAGAACCAGATGGGTTTTTCTGACAATCAGCAATGGTCATCGTTAGACCTTTAAATCCAGATTCTTGACTGAATTCAAATTCCACCATCCGCCGTTGCAGGATTTGAAGCCGGGTCCCCAGAACATTGACCGACTTTCTGGATTAATAGTCCAGCGTTAATCCCACAAGGCTTTCACTTCCCCAAAAGATTGATCTCCTGCCGTAAATTTCATGTCTGTGCCACATGATTACAGCTTCTGTCAGACACAGAGTTTCGCCAAACCAGACCATTCACTATCCTGGAGCTCCATTCAACATGCAGTTTTAAATGTCACCATCTCACTGGGAGACACATGCTTCGCGCCATTGCTATACTAACCTTGCTTCCGCCACCAAGGCACTTATACGCATCTACAACAAAAGCTAAATACTACAGATACTGGAGATCTGAAATTTAAATAAGAAACCCAGCAGTCTTGTGGCATCTGGGAAGAGACAAAAGCAGTTAATGTTTTGAGTCGAACATGACTCTTCTTCTGCCAAATCCTCTTCGTACATGCGCCACACAAACCCAATGAGCATTATCAACAATTAAAACTGAAATTGCTGGAAAAACTTAGCAGGTCTGACAGTATCTTTGGTGGGAAATCAGAGTTAAAATTTTGGATCCAGTGACCCTTCTTCAAAACTGGTGAGCATTATGGTCACGCTAATATCTTCCTCAAACCCCAGAACTCCATCATGTGCAATCATCCCCTGACTATGCTGCATTCTCCTGGGTGGTGCCAGGCTTCTTGAGTGTTGTTGGAGCTACACTCATCCAGGCAAGTGGGGAGTATTTCATCACACTGCTGATTTCTAAAATGTAGTCTGAAAATGGACAAAAACATGAATGTAAAATTGTGAAAATTGTGAACTTAGATTCCGTATTAACACCAGTTATAGAGATGTACTGCACGGAAACAGAGCCTTCAGTCCAACTTCTCCACGTCCACCAGATATCCCAACCTAATCTAGCCCCACCTACCAGCACCCGGCCCATATCCCTCCAAACCCTTCCTATTCATATACTCATCCAGACGCCTCTTAAATGTTGTAATTGTACCAGCCTCCACCACTTCCTCTGGCAGCTCATTCCATACACGTACCACCCTCTGTGTGAAAAGGTTGCCTCATAGGTCTCTTTTATATCTTTCCCCTCTCACCCTAAACCTATGCCCTCTAGTTCTGGACTCCCCGACCCCAGGGAAAAGACTTTGTCTATTTATCCTATCCAGGCCCTTCATGATTTCAGAACAGAGGAGCCAAGTAGATAGAAATATTTCTGTCAGGAAGAGGTATTAGAACACCATGATTAACTACAGACTGTGGAAAAAAAAACTTTTAAAAACAAAAAGGAAATTGAAAACTTTTGAAAGAGGATAGAAAGAAAAGTAAATGAAAGACAGGATGTATTTGTCTCTGCATTATACAAACGACCCTTATATTTCATCCAGCCTGTAGTCAATTTCTAAACTCAGCACAGCGCTAGAGTCGTGACTATCCACCCCTTCAATATGGCACAGGAGTAGAAGACTTAGATCTAAGACTGGCCTCAATGTTTTAGACTTGGGTTTTGGAGCAGCGTTAATCCCAGGAGTAGACCCTCCTTCTGTTTCTCGGACAGGGCTTGGCAGAGAGAGAGGGCAAAGCCGACAAAAAGTAAAAACGCCTGACTGTCTCTAAAAGGGTTTCAATCCCACTTCTTAATAACAATTGCCAGCAAGGGGCAGGGGGATAACGCACAAGGTTCCAGAAAAATAATAACATGTTTTACCCTTTGAAAGACAAATCATACACAATTACGGGTGAGAGAAAAATAAAGCATAATTAACTTCAAGTCTTGTCAACTCGACTTAAAGCCAATTCAGTCTGACAGGGTTGCAATGTCTGAAGGTTTTGAACTAGTTAATGACAGCGTGCTGGAAAATAGGGCAGAGGGGAACATCTGATGCAGCAGATGACAGGAGGACCTGGGTGGGGGTTGCTGTGATGGGATTGAGGGGTCAGGGTGAGGGAGGGAGGGGGTTGGGGGTTTGGTTTCTTGTCCGAGTTAAGTTCAGCCACTTTGAAACAGTAAGTGGTTGCTCGGGAAGGGGAGGCTCAAACTTTAGCAAAGACATCTGCTCTCCAGCTAATTGTTTTTTTATCGTCTCTCACTCTCTCTCTTTCTTTCAATCTCAAGCCTTGCCCCCTTTCTAATCAGCAGTGGTTGGAAGAGCCTCACAAATCAGCAGTAATCCTTCAGAGCTACAACTGAACATAATAGCTGCTCTGTGACTAGACACGCCGCACAGAAAGCAACCACACCGTGTAAAGATGCTGAGGCAACTGTGTTAATCTGTATAATCCACACGTTAAAACTCTTAATTCTGTCTCTCGGGCCTTCTATTTCAAAAAAACAATACATAGACAAAAGAGACAGCAAACACTTTTAAGACACAAATACTTTACAATTTCCCATGGTGGTGCCTAGTGTCTGATGGACTTGATGAAAAGAGACAACATGTTAGATCTCTTAACAAAGTTTACATTTGTTTCCTCTCATCATTCTGCTGCTGTCCCAAAAGACATTGAATCAGCAACTCCGCGAGGGGTCAAAGACAGTGAATAGGTTATACTCTGTCTCAGAAGTAGAGATTATTTGCCTCCAGTATGATGCCAGAAGTTTTATTCCTGCACCGATTCTCACTTCATTTCCAGCAGGCTGGAAGACTCTCGGGAACAATCCTCTTCATAACCCAGGAGATTTAACTAAACCCAGCATACAGTTCTGTTAACTCATCACAGCTCCCTATTCCCAGGATGGAGTCCCTTCTACCCCACCTTGCTCAGCGCCTGGTTACAGAACACCCTCACAAACCCTCTCAGGGTGCATTAACTCACTCAAGGGTTTGAGGGTGGGGAGGTATCACGTACATTTTGAACACCCAATTGGTACTGTTCTGCCCTCATGCTCAATGTGGTCTCCTTTCTTCCTGTTCACTGAAGACACAGATTCTCAGAAGGTTACAATTAAAGAGGCGCACAGCATGGCAATATGCTGCCCAGTTTTCACAACTAAACTAGGTCTATTTGCCTGCATTTGGTCCATATCCCTCTATACCTATCCCATTTATAAACCTGTCCAAATGTTTCTTAAATGACAAAACTGTACACACCTTCACCAGTACCTTTAGCAACCCATTCCAGACACTCACCACCCTCTATGTGAAAATATTACTCCTCTGCATTCTCTCCTCTGACCTTTAACCTATGCTCTCTAGTTTTAGACTCCCCCACCCTGGGGAAAAGCTGTTGGCTATCTCCCTTATCAATGCCGCTCATGATTTTAAACACCCCTATAAAGGTCACCCCTCAATCTCCTACACTCTAAGAAAAAAGTCCCAGCCTACCTAACCTCTCCTCATAACTCAAACCTTCCAGTCCAGGTAGCATGCTAGTAAATGTTTTCTGCACTCTTCCTAGTTTCATAATATCCTTTCCATAATAGGTGACCAGAACTGCATCTAGTGACCAATGTTGCTCCCCAGTTTTATGGAGTGCTTCTAGTCTAGCAGCAGAATTTGCTCATTTATCTCCAAGGCCATCCAGACGAGGGAGAGAAAAGGGTATCCGAGCTGGAAATAACCCATGGTCCCTCGCTTCCACTGGGAATGAAAATCAATGGGAATGCAGTTCATAATTGGGGTTCCTGTGCAGCCAGGAACAGCTGGGACAGTTAAGAGGGGAGCTGGGCAACAAACAATCCACCCTAAAGCTTGCAGTTATATAGTGCCTCTTTGATGGCTTCAGAGCATCCCAAAAAACATCTTTTACACTGAACAGCAAAAAAAAATAAAAACTGTTCTGAAGAAGGGCCACTTGACCCTAAACATTGACTCTGAAACCTCTCCACAGATGCTGCCAGACCTACTGTGTTTTTTTCCAGCAATTTCTGTTTTTATTCCTGAAGTCTTTCACAGATTAGATTAGATTACTTGATTAGATTAGATTACTTAGTGTGGAAACAGGCCCTTTGGCCCAACAAGTCCACACCAACCTTCCGAAGAGCAACCCACCCAGACCCATTTCCCTACCTTCACCTAACACTACAGGCAATTTAGCATGGCCAATTCACCTAACCTGCACATTTTTTGGACTGTGGGAGGAAACTGGAGTACCCGGAGGAAACCCACGCAGACATGGGGGGAATGTGCAAACTCCACACAGACAGTTGCCTAAGGCGGGAATTGAACCCAGGTCTCTGGCGCTGTGAGGCAGCAGTGCTAACCATTGTGCCACCATGCCACCCGCAAAGTACTTTTCAAAAAAAAAACTGGCTTCACTGAAGTAATATAGGAAATACATTTACATAGATTAGATTAGATTACTTACAGTGTGGAAACAGGCCCTTCGGCCCAACAAGTCCACACCGACCCGCCGAAGCGCAACCCACCCAGACCTATTCCTCTACACTTACCTACATTTCCCTACCTTCACCTAACACTATGGGCAATTTAGCATGCCTAATTCACCTAACCTGCACATTTTTGGATTGTGGGAGGAAACCGGAGCACCCGGAGGAAACCCGTTTGTCTTTGAGAAACAGCCAGGAGAGCTTTTAGAACCACCTTGGGACCTTGGTTTAACTCTCTTCGAAAGATGCATGTTTAGAAGTGAGTAGGGTAAGGCACTGGAATTGGAAAGGGCACATAAGCACACAGTTTAGAACTATTTGAGGAGGTTACCACAGAGGCAATCAACATGTGTTTACAATGTTGAGCACAAAAACAAAGCTCAGTCTTCAATAGATTAAAGTCATTGATCCGAAGGGGTTCAGTACGTCGCAGATGACCCATTATTATGGAGGGAGGTTGGCTCCTTTGCATGTTTGTCAATCTCTTTAACAGGCATTTGTTGCCATGGGATTAGATGCTCAATCCCTGTAAACAGGGATTTGCTGTTGTCAAATACATGTTCAATCCCTATAAACAGGGATTCTGTTCTGGAATTAGGATCTCAATCCCTGTAAACAGGAATTAGCAGCTTAGTGGGTTAGTGCCTTGAAATCCACTTTTACACCCCGGGAGACATTAGAGCTTCTTTGTCAGCACTTCTCAGACAATGTATTAAAGATCCGAGCAGACATCTGACCTGAGATGTCACCTATTTTTATACAATCTTAAGTTATTTCGACAATGCGACTTAAAAGAAGTTCTGGGATTTACATCTTAATGAACCGAAAGCTGCAACCCATTCTAAAAGATAAAAGACTTAACAGCAATCTAGGTTTGTTCAATATATCATTTCAGTTTCATGACACTGTAATCTTTGGCTATAAATTCTATGTCTTATGCTCCTGTTCCACAGCTACCTGATGAAGCAGCAGCACACCAATGGCTAGTACCTCCAAATAAACCTGTTGGACTATTACCTGGTGTTGTGTGATTTTAAACTTTGTGCACATAGATAGTGGCTGTTTACAAAGGTGGCTTGCCAGCACCTACTCAGGGGCACCTAGACGTGACAAGTCTTGCTAGCCATGCCCAGATCCCAAAAATATTTTCAAACCCTGTTGTTAACATGGAGGGGGAATATGCACTGTGTAGAAAATAGCACACAGTGCACAGTTAAACTTCACAATCCAAGCATCGCACCCTCAACCAAAGAGGGACAGACAAATCCCCTCCCCCAGCTGCAGGTTGACCAACATCACCCAAACAAACCAGGACCCAGACACTGGAGGACTGAGCCCTGAATCTACAGCCTGGATGGTGATGATGATGAAAACAGCATCTGTTTGAAACGATCATTAAGTATCCACAGGACTCTCTGGCCTCGATCGTTCCACAACAATAGAGCTGTTGTTTTGGGGCCACAGCAACAGGCTTGTGGTATTTTTTTTTAAAAAAGGGCCAGTGACAGTGAACAATGGATTCTTGAGACAGGGACACGTTTGCAACATTACATTAACCCAACCCAGCACTTGCCTTACTATCCTGAGGGGATCTAATTTTGTGGAAGCTGCCAACGCATTCACACACTTTGCACTGACATGATTACAAGGAACCCATGATAAAGAAGACAATTTACGTAGCACTGTTCACAACTTCCAAATACAGCCATAGTAGTAAAGTATTGTCACTGCTGTAATGTAGGAGAAGGTGGCAGCCAATTTGTACAAAGTGAGCCTTCGTAAACAAAGATGCAATAATGACCAAATCAAAAAAAAACATAATATTGGTTGGGGGACAACAAGAACTTCCTTGATCTTTTCAAGTGCCATTTTACTTCCAGCTAAAAAGAGACCTCATTTAATGTCACATCTGATCAAAGGTCCCTACTGACAGAGGAGCAGAACAGGTCTTTAATAGTCTGACTCAGAGATAACATGGAAATGATAGAAAATAGATGATGTGAAAGAAGGCTATTTGGCCTACCATGTCAAAGTCAATCGTCAACAAGGTACACAAATTAACCATCCCCATACCCCTCCCCCAATCTTCACTGAGTTTGTAGTCAGCATGAGTAAGCCATGAATTTAGAAGGAATAAATAAAGTTTTCATCCACTGATTTCATTCCAAGTTCAAAATGTTTGCCGCCACCCTCTTCGTGTATTTGTGCAGGTTGCTCTGGATCACTCAGTGTATTCCTGCCTCAAGAACAGAATATGCGGGGGGATATACATTTTCTTTTAAAAATCATGTGGAGAGAAACACAGTCAACATTTCAGGTCAATCCTGAAATGTTGTTCCTCCCTTCAGTGAAATCTGACGTAGGCCAGCAAGCCCAAATAAGAATCAGTGAACACCTTCAACAATTTCCATATTCAGAGATATAGGAACAGGAAGAGACCCAACCAGCCTGTCCTTCCATTCAACGAAATTGTCGCTGACTTGCATGTTAATCATTAAGCACTTCAGATAACTTTAAATTGGAGATTGGTAGTGTTATGTCAACATGGGGTTTTGGTTAAGAAAAAGAAGCAAGCATATGTAAGGTATAGACAGGATAGATCGAGTGAATCCTTAGAAGAGTATAAAGGCAGTGGGAGTACACTTAAGAGGGAAATCAGGAGGGCAAACAGGGGACATGAGATAGCTTTGGCAAATAGAGTTAAAGGAGAATTCAAAGAGTTTTTACAAATATATTAAGGACAAAAGGGTAATGAGGGAGAGAATAGGGCCCCTCAAAGATCAGCAAGGTGACCTTTGTGTGGAGCCGAAGGAGATGGGGGAGATACTAAACAAGTATTTTGCAACAGTATTTACTGTGGAAAAAGACATGGAAGATATAGAATGTAGGGAAATAGATGGTGACATCTTGCAATATGTCCATATCACAGAGGAGGAAGTGCTCCTCATAACGCATAAAAGTGGATAAATCCCCAAGACCTGATCAGGTGTAGCCCAGAACTCTGTGGGAAACTAGGCAAGTGATTGCTGGGCCTCTTACTGAGATATTTGTATCACAGATATTGAGTCACAGGTGAGGTGCCGGAAAACTGGAGGTTGGCTAACATGGTGCCACTGTTTAAGAAAGGTGGTAAGGACAAGCAAGTTGTTGGAGGGATTCCTGAGGTACAGGATGTACATGTATTTGGAAAGGCAAGGAATGATTACAGATAGTCAGCATGGCTTTATGCGTGGGCAATCATGTCTCACAAATGTGATTGAGTTTTCTGAAGAAGTAACAAAGAGAATTGATGAGGACAGAACAGGGGACATGATCTATATGGACTTCAGTAAGGCATTCGACAAGGTTGCCCATGGAAGACTGGTTAGCAAGGTTATATCTCATAGAATACAGGGAGAACTAGCCATTTGGATACAAAACTGGCTCAAAGGTAGAAGACAGAGAGTGGTGGTGGAGAGTTGTTTTTCAGACTGGAGGCCTGTGATCAGTGGAGTGCCACAAGGACCGGTGCCGGGTCCACTACTTTTCATCATTTATAAAAATGATTTGGATGTGAGCATAAGAGAGGTAGCGTTAGTAAGTTTGTAGATGACACCAAAATTGGAGGTGTAGTGGACAACGAAGAAGATGATCTCAGATTACAACAGGATCTTGATCAGATGAACCAATGGGCTGAGAAGTGGCAGATGGAGTTTAGTTTAGATAAATACGAGGTGCTAAATTTTGGGAAAACAAATCTTAGCAGGACTTATACACTAAATGGTAAGGTCCTAGGGAGTGAGGCTGAACAAAGAGAACTTGGAGTACAGGTTCATAGCTCCTTGAAAGTGGAGTCGCAGGTAGATAGGATAGTGAAGAAGGCGTTTGGTATGCTTTCCTTTATTGGTCAAGATATTGAGTACAGGAGTTGGGAGGTCATGTTGCAGCTGTACAGGACATTGGTTAGGCCACTGTTGGAATATTGCGTGCAATTCTGTTTCCTTCCTATCGGAAAGATGTTGTGAAACTTGAAAGAGTTTAGAAAAGATTTACAAGAATGTTGCCAGGGTTGGAGTATTTGAGCTACAGGGAGAGGTTGACTAGGCTAGGGCTGTTTTCCCTGGAGCGTCGAAGGCTGAGGGATGACTTTATCGAGGTTTACAAACTCATGAGGGGCATGGATAGGATAAATAGACAAAGTCTTTTCCCTCGGGTGGGGGAGTCCAGAACTAGACGGCATAGGTTTCGGGTAAGAGGAGAAAGATAGAAAAGACACCTAAGGGGCAACGTTTTCATGTAGAGAATGGTATGTGTATGGAATGAGCTGCCAGAGGAAGTGGTGGAGGCTAGTACAATTGCAACATTTATAAGGCATCTGGATGGGTATATGAATAGGAAGGGTTTGGAGGGATATGGGCCAGGTGCTGGCAGGTGGGGTTAGATTGGGTTGGGATATCTGGTCAGCATGGATGATTTGGAACAAAGGGTCTGTTTCTATGCTGTATATCTCTATGACGCTATAAGCGTTTGAGTAACAATTCACATTTACGGGAGACAGTTCCATATATCTACATATTTGCATGGAGAAATGGGTTTTCAGGCTTCACTCCTGAAAAAGAAACAGGAATTGCTGGAAAAACACAGCAGACCTGGCAGCACCTGTGGACAGGAAGCAGAGATAACATTTCACAGCCAGTGGGCCCTCTTTAGAACTCTAGTTCTGTATTTTTCCAGCAAGTTCTGCTTTTGTTTCCAATTTCCAGCATTCACAGTCCTTTTGTTCAGTGCATCATTCCTGAAAGCATTGGCTCTAAGTTTTAGGCCATGCCCTCAACATCACATGGGCAGCACGGTGGCTCAGTGGTTAGCACCCCTGCCTCACAGTGCTAGGGTCCCAGGTTCGATTCCAACCTCGGGCGACTGTCTGTGTGGAGTTTGCACATTCTCCCATTGTCTGCATGGGTTTCCTCCGGGTACTCCGGTTTCCTCCCACATTCCAAAGATGTGCAGGTCAGGTGAATTGGCCATGCTAAATGTCAATAGTTGTTAGAAGCATTAGTCAGAGGGGGGGTGGGTTACTCTTCGGAGGGTCGGTGTGGACTTGTTGGGCCGAAGGGCCTGTTTCCACACTGTAGGGAATCTAATCTAATCTTCACACCCCCCATCCAGGAAAATATTGGGCTGAACTTTTCCCACAATTTTCATGACCTAAAAGGGTCAGCATCCCTAGGAGCTATAATCAATCATTCTGGAAGAAGGTTGCCTCATCCTTGTACACCTTGGATTCAAGGTGAAAAAATATTATTGAGCAGAAGATTGTTCATTCCTTCAAGTGGAGGGAGACTGTTCTGGGTGGATCTCTTGGCTGAGAGTATGGCTTTACATGATGCTGGTCACTCTTTGACCACCCCCACATCTTGTGCAGGGAAATAAGCCTCCACAAATGGTGATGGACATCACCTCAGATGCTCCCACAAGATTAGTTGTGAATAGATCCAAGATCACCTCATTTAGCTGCCCGCCTGCTTCTGGGCAAGTGATCCAGGTCCCCACCCACCCATTGACGGAAACACACCCAGAGTCACATCTAGACCTGCCATCACAGATTGAGGAAAAAGAAAAATCAGCCCACTTTCCCTTCATGCACCCTACCTCCTGCTCCCTAATACCTTGAAAACTTTGATCAAATCACTCCTTCACCCTTTGAATTGTGAGGAATACAACCCAGGGTTCTTTTTAAATCTCTCCTGGTAAATTTAACCTTTACAATCACTCCCTCCAAGGCCAAAATATTCTTACAAAAGGTTATGGTATATGGAAACACTCGCAGGACATGGTCTGATAAGGACTAAAACATGAACAGAAATGGGCAGGGAAGAACTGACCAAAATGTATTTTCTTTAAAAACAACTTAATTTGATTCTAGCCTGCCTCGCTGACAACTGCCCAAGAAAACTGAAGCGAAACACTTGTCGAGGGATTTGATCTGAATGTGCAACTGATTTGCTACAGTCACTTTAAAGCTCCAAGTGGCCTTAGCGATGTTCTTGGGTAACTGGAGCTGCCATGGTGCTAATCCTTCTCACTCAATGGCAACCTCATTCACAAGACGACAGATCCAACAGCTCATCGGAAATCTCAATGCCTGGTTCTCACAGCTGGGTGGCTTAGACTTTAAGCAGCATTCCCAGCACGTGGACAGACATGGACAGAACAATAAATGAAAACTTTTGAATTGCACAAACTCATCTGTTGCTCTAAATAGTACCGGATTAGAACCCAACGATCGTTCATCTCATTGCCAATTTCCTCTGCTTTCCTGATGGCATTGGCTCCTTGTTAGGGCTTAATTCCACAGATGTCAAGCACTCTTTGCTTATTGCAGGCCAACAATAATCAGCCCTGGAATATCTCTACAGGGGTTTCTCGGGGAAATTTCCTAGGCCAAACATCTTAGCTGCTTCATCAGTGACCTTCAATCAAACATAAAGCCACAGCAGAGATGTTGGCTAATGATTAGTGTTCTTTATCATTCATGGCTCCACTGATACTGAAGCAGTCCAAGTCTGCATACAGCAAATCCTAGGGAACATGCTCACTTACACTGATAAGACGCTGTACCATTATTTGTCCCAAAGATGTCAGGCAATGACTGTCCCCAAAACAGCAGAATCTAACTGACCCGCCTTGATATTCAATGGCGTTACCATTGCTGAAGCTCCCACTTCCAACTTCCTGAGGATTACCATTGGTCAGAAACTGAACTGGACTTGCCATTAAAAGTAACTGTGGCTATGAGAGCAGATAAGAGACTGAGAATTCTCCTCTCTCCACAATGCCTGTCACAAATCTACAATGGCATAAGTCAGGGATGTGATAGAATACTCTCCATATACCTGAGTGAACGTAGCTTCAACAACGCTCAAAAAACTCAACATCATCCAGGACAAGTCAGCTTTTTTTTTAAAATTCAGTCATAGGGCATGGGCATTACTGGCTAGCCAGCATTTTATTGGCTGTCTTTATTTGCCCTTGGGAAGGTGATAATGATTTACTGTGTTGATCTACTACTGTCTATGTGCTGTCATCATCTGATCAGCAGCCCATCCATAAATGTAAACATTAATTTCCTCCACCATTGCATGCAGTGGCAGCAGTGTGCTCTACCTATGGGCTGCATTGCAGCAACTCTTCAATGCTCCTTCAGTAAATCTCCCAGGCCCAAAACCCAGGACTTCTGCCACCTCGAACAGTAAGGTAGCAAATACATGGGAACCACCTGTAAGTTGCCTTACAATTCATACACTATCATGATTTTGAAATTCATCATTGATCCTTCATCACTTTGTCAAAATCCTACAAATCTTTCTCTACACCTTCTCTGTAGCTGCAACTGCATATTCTGCATTCTGTTTTATTACCTCGATTTTTTAATGTAAGGTACGATTTGTCTGGTTAGCATGGAAAACAATACTTTTCACCGTATCTCAGTACATGGGACAATAATAAATTAAATTAAATCAAATCTCTAGCCAACAGCGTTATAACTCGATATCTCCACATGCAAAGTAGTGATTCAAGGACTGTCAGCAGTTTCTCAAGGGTGACTAGGGTTAGACAGTGAATGTTAGCTTCGCTATCAACACCACGACTTGCAAAAGTAAAGTGTTGTGTACTAGTGGGAGAACCTTACTATCTGGCACATTGTCCCTAACCTAGAGAGGCCTGACAAAGGCCAATGTTGCACAAATGACGACTTTGAGGGAAAAAGCAGAGAAACATAGCTTTATAAGTTTTATGAGTAATGTAATATATATGACAATGTTCTTAAAGCAGCCATTCCCCTTCATTGTTCTCTCTCTCTATCTCTCCATCTCATCTCAATGCACACACTGGCCTGCCTTGAACACTTCTTCCATTCACACCAACCTCCCTCCTGCTGCATCTTCTCTAGCACCAGCCACCCACCCTATCCCTCAGCACTGACTGACTGATTTGCTCAGGATGCTCTTTCCAGCGTCATCTTCAAGCACCTTAGGGGAGACTGGCTGTAAAATTTCAGCTGCCAATAGGAGGAGGGCAAGAGAGCAGACATCAAAGAAAGTGAAAGCAGAATCCCTTCTCGGCAAGGAGAAGGCACGGTGGCACAGTGGTTAGCACTGCTGCCTCGCAGCGCCAGAGACTCGGGTTCAATTCCCGCCTCAGGCGACTGACTGTGTGGAGTTTGCACGTTCTCCCCGTGTCTGTGTGGGTTTCCTCCGGGTGCTCCGGTTTCCTCCCACAGTCCAAAGATGTGCAGGGTCAGGTGAATTGGCCATACTAAATTGCCCGTAGTGTTAGGTAATGGGTAAATGTAGGGGTATGGGTGGGTTTCACTTCGGCGGGTCGGTGTGGACTTGTTGGGCCGAAGGGCCTGTTTCCACACTGTAATCTAATCTAATCAAAAAAAAAGGCGTAATTCCTGGTGAAAATGCAGAAAGTCTTGACTTCTGTGATATATAAGTTCTCCTGTACAAGTCAAGGTTTGAAAAATGTACTTGGATCCTGCAAATGATTTTCCCAAGGGGAGAGCCCTTAAATTAGAACTCTTATGCACAAAAAGACATTTCCATTGAAAACAAGAGCAGGAAACACCAGGAAAGGGAAGAGTCAGATTAACTCATTTGCCAAACCAGATAGATTAAGAATGAAAGCTTTTGTTCCCCTGATAGTTTAGTAGTCTACCTTTATCATCTGTCCACATTGGTATAACTGTGTGGCTCTCAGCACCCTCTGAGCTAACTCAGCCAAGTTTCCAAATATCAGGCCATGCAGTAGAAATTGCATAAAAGTCACAATACGGGCCGATGTTCCCAAGAGAACTACATGTCTCCTGACTGATCTCTGGTACCTGGAATGGGAGCATCCCATGATCCCTGCTGGCAACGTGCACAGAGTTGGAAAACAACATGACTACTTTGACAGAACTGCAGATGCTGGAAATCTGAAACAAAAACAGAAATTGCTGGAAAAACTCAGCAGGTCTGGCACAAAACATTAATTCTGTTTTCTCTCCACCTCCTGAGTGTAAGGTGGGACTTGCAGAATTCCTTTCTATTTTGTCGTACCCCACTGGGGCAACAGTGCCACTCATACTGACCAGAAAAAAGATTCCCAAAAGTCATCCAACCTGCCTTGCACATGAACTTTCCATGCGACAGAGTTCCAGAAACGTTTTCTCCATCACCTCCCAATACCACTAAAGACAAAGGGCTTATTTTCTCATTATCTCTTTACAGATTATGGGAGATTGCTGTGTGCATATTTGACTGTCGCCTTTTCTACATTACAACAGTAACTATACTTTGAGATAGCTCATTCATTGAAGATACAAGCTTAGTAATGTCAACCGAGAGAGCAAAAGGAGTCAACATTGGAGCAATATAAAAGGACTTGAGGGTTGAGGGGTATTAGGAAGGTGGGGAAGCTATAGAAGGTTTCAGAAACTGTGTCTAAGCTCTAGAATTCACTGGCTGAATGTGTGGTGGAGGTAGATTGAATCATGGCTTTCAGCGTGGGACTAGCTCTTAGATGGAGCCATAGATTCATACAGTGCATAAAAGGCCCTTCAGCCCATTGAGTCTGCACCCACATAACTACCACTAAAGACATGCTAATCCCAATTTCCTTCACTTTTCCCATACTTTATGATATTTGAAATGCTCACCCAAATATGTTTTAATGGTTGTAAGGTTTCCAGCCTCCACTACCTTCCCAGGAAGTGCATTCCAGCTTCCTACTACTGTCTCATGAAAAGGTTCTTCCCAAATTCCCGCTGAATCTCCTGTCCCTTACCCTAAAACTATGCTCTCTCGTGACGGACACCTCAACCAAGGGGAATAGCTGCTCTCTATTCAACCTGTCCAACTTCCTCATAACCTTGTATGCTTCAGTTATGTTCTCCCTCAGTCTGCTCTGCTCTGCTCTGATGAAAACAATTCAAGCCTATCTTGTCTCTCATCACTCAATTTCTCCATCCCAGGCAACATTCTGGTGAACCTCCTCTATAGCCCTTCATATGTGCTGTCACATCCATCCTGTAGCAAGGCAACCAGAACTACACACAGCCCTCCAGCTGTGGCCTGATCAATGCTCTGTACAATCCCAACATTACCTCCTTGCTCTTATACTGTACGCTACGACTGACGAAAGCAAGAGGCCTATATGCCGCCTTAATTATCCTATTCACATACTCTGCCATCTTCAGAGATCTGTAAATAATTACCCCAAGATCCCTCAGTTCCTCTAAGCTACCCAGTGTCCTGCTATTTATTAAATACTCCCTCATCTTGTTTCTTCATCCAAAGTGTATCACCTCGCACTTATCAGGGTTAAATATCATCTGTTACTAGTATGCCCATCTGACCAAACCATCAATATCTTCTTGCCACTAAACAGCACAGTGACTCAGTGGTTACCACTGCAGCCTCACTGCACCATGGACCCAAGTTTGAATCCAGCCTCGGACAACAGTCTGCGTGGAGTTTGTACATTCTCCCCGTATCTGCGTGGGTTTCCTCCAGGTGCTCCAGTTTCCTCCCACAATCCAAAGATGTGCAGATTAGGTGAACTGGCCGTGCTAAATTGACCATAAAGTTCAGGGATGTGTAAGTTAGGTGCATTATTGGGGTAAATGTTGGAGAAGGAGTCTGGATGGGTTACTCTTCGGAGGGTCAGTGTGGACTTGTTGGGCCAAAGGAGAGAGCGTGTTGCTGAAAAAGCACAGCAGGTCAGGCAGCATCCGAGGAGCATCTGCAGACCTCACTTTCTCCTAGTTGGGCCAAAAGGCCTGTTTCCACACTGTAGGGATTCCATAGATTCTAAATGCCACGCCCAGCTGTCCCTACTAGCCATGCACACAGATGACAGGGACCACAAATTCGACTGGGACAACACAATGATCATAGGACAAACTAAACAGAGGACAGCCAGAGAATTTCTAGAGGTATGGCACTCATCCATGGACTCCATCAGTAAACACATTGACCTGTACCCAGTATACCGCCCACTGCAACGAACACTTGGAACTGGCAATTGGGAGCAGCAGGAACAAAACCAAATAAATTCTAGAAGACACTGTACAGCAGCGCTTCATAGGAGGCTCCACAGCACTGAGGATGTCACCAAGAATGGGGATTAAATATCTACAAATCAACTTCCCAGCTCAGTGAACATACCCACAACTATAGCATCGGTATCCAATCTACAAATCTTTACATAAACTGAAAGTGAGTAATGCACAAGAGTTAGCCAGAGTTCTCTCAAAATTACCGGGTCACAGAGATGGTGATGGACGTGGGGGTGAGAATTTTAATATTGTGGTATTCTGAAATAGACCTGAATGCACAGAAGGACAAATTACTGTATTTAACAAAGACAGCAGGGACATTAGCGCTCTTATAAGGAGCAGCTGGGAAATCTGATCGACAGTCTGACGTGGGCTAGACTGTTGTTGAAAATGGCCATGTTTGTAGTTCCTCTGGCAGAAACAGGGCTCAGTCCCGTTGGTATCTCCTTTAAGACTTGCTACTTAGTTACCCTTATTTTAATAAAATTTCCTCCCTTTCTTTACCAAATTTCACCCACTGCTGTTTTGACTGCAGCCAAAGTATCCCAAAAGCACAAACAGAAACAGATGCATAGAGAAACAAACACAGGCAAGCACATACAAAAACAAAAAAAGGACTGAAGAAACAACATATCAAAATGATTCATCTGAAACTCAAATGAATTCTAAACACTCAGTCACCCATTGAAAATAAATTACATACTTTTCCTGTCGTTGTTTGAGCATTCCTTGCTGCAACAGATCCCTGAAATGATTTATGGTCAAAACTTGCTCTTACAGACTCTTAGAAGGCAAAAGCAAAGGCAAGGAGAGGTGGAAAGTCAGGGTTGGGGGTCGGAGGGGAGAGATAAGGATTGAAGATTTGGGAGGGTGGGATAATCCATTCTCCCCAAACAGACAAGCCTTGAACATGGAATTGTTCAAGGGGGATTAAAAGAAACAGATGATATCTTGGTACACCCATCGTCCTAGAAAACAAAATTATATTCATTCAGTGACTTTAATGCAATGAAACATCAGAAGGTCCTCTCAGGAGCATTATGAAACAAATCCTGAGGTATTTGAGAAGATATTAGATTAGATGTCCAAAAGCTGAATCAAAGAGCTGCTTGTAAGAAGGAAAGCAAGTAGGGAGGTGCAGGGAGAGAATCTGTGGCAAAAGGCAACTGAAGGCATGGCCACCAATATAGGAGCAATGATTATGGGAAGGCTCATAACAGGCAGTTAGAGGAAGGCAGATATCTCAGAAGGTAAAAACAATGACGGCAGATGCTGGAAACCAGATTCTGGATTAGAGTGGTGCTGGAAAAGCACAGCAGTTCAGGCAACATCCGAGGAGCAGGGAAGGGTGAGGAGCTGGAACAGTTTACAGAAATAGGGAGGGGTAAAAGCCAAGAAGGGACTGGAAACAAGGGTGAGAATGTTAAGATCAAGATGTCTTTTGTTCAAACATCAATATAGGACAGCAAGCATAGGGTTAACAGTGGAACTTGCTTCAAATTAAGACATGGGCAGAGTTTTGATTAACCTTAAGCCTGCAGAAGGTAAAATGTTGGAGACCAGCCAGCAATGGCTTGGAGAAATTGAGTCGGAGGCTTGAATAAAGGTTTCAGCAGCACACGAGCAGAGACGGATATAAAGTTAGTTCATTCTAGAGGCGGGGGGGGGGGGGGGGGGGGGGGGGGGGGGTGGGGAGGAGGGAAGGCAGTCTTAGAGGTGGCATGACCAGGTGGTCTGAAAAACTTCTCAGGATTAAATATGACACCAGAACAAAAGTAAAACACCGCAGATTCTGGGAACCTGACATGTAGAATGCTGCAGAAACCCAGCAGGTCAGGCAGCATCTGCAGAGGCAGAAACAGAATTAACATTTCAAATCTGGTATGACTCTTCTTTAGACCATTAAATAGGTTTAGATTAGAATGGTGCTGGAAAAGCATAGCAGGTCAGGCAGCATCCGAGGAGCAGGAAAATCGACATTTCAGGCAAAAGCCCTTTCTGGTTTCCAGCATCTGTAGTCCTCACTTTTGCCCAATAAATATGTTACCTATTTTGTGACAGACCATATGAATTCCAGACTGTTGTCAGCACAATTACCTTTGATCTGGAAACCTGAGAAAGGAACATCTGTAAGGTCTTTAAAATATTTGACAAACCTAGTATTGATTTTAACAATGCTTGAAAATGACTTTAAAGAATTTGCATCACTAAGGGATGAATTTCACTTTTCTTAGATAATAAATACTGATCCACGTGGCCTGCAATCCCTTGACCTGGAAGCAGTACCAGCAGGACTGATGGTCAGGTAGCAGCTGTGTGAACTGGCAGACCCAAATGTGGGCTGCCAACGCAATGTCTGCAGTAGGGCACACAGACAAGGCAAACAAAAAGAAGCTGCTATTGTAAAGTGTCAAAAAAGTGATTGCCACAGAGATGCAGACAAAGGAAAGCAGCAAAAGAACTGGAGAGGGCTGGAGATGGGAAGGTCCTGGAAAGAGGTGTACCATAAAAGGAGGATTGCATGGGAAGAGCCCTATTTATATGGAAGCAGTAGAGAATGACCAAGTACTTGAACAAAAAGCATGGGCATGTCAGTTGGATGAATTGAGACTGAAGGGGCTATGCAGGAAGAGTGGGGCAACTAGAATAGGATAGTTTGTCATAACTGTTATGACAGGAGGTAAACCCCTCTGCTAATTTAAACCAGCGACACGGAAAAGATTCACCTCGTGTGTAATCTGTTAAAATTCGAGAGGCAACGAACTATCCCAGAGGTCACTATTTAAAGTAAAACTTAACAGCTTTATTAAGTCCAATAGCGAATATTAACTCCTTTCTCTTTAAACAATCTTTTACCTCCCACTCTATAATACTAACCCAATAAAAATACCCAATTAAGATTCACAAAAAAATTCAACTTTCAAAACCAAGCAGCTATCAAATCTGCTCTTTGTATCTTCCTCTGCTGATTTTCCTCTGTCGTCTTTTCGATGTTCTTCTGCGCAAACTTCTTATAGACAGGTACCTTTCAGAGAGATGTTCTGCTGGTAGTCTGTACTTGATGGCTTGTAGTTCTCCCCTTAATTGTTCAAAATGTCCTGTTTTATACCCCAAAACATCAGATAATTTCATTGGTTTTAATATCAAAATTACTAAATTCATATTTGATTGGATTTTGGTATTTTGGGGCAGACTTTAAACTGATTGGACGAATTTGAATTTGTTTTTGTATCATGGCAACTCACCTGCAGTATTGGTTTCACAAATGTTACATTTTAACTTCTTTCAGTACTCTGTGTACCTCTCTAAGTCCATGCCAGCTTCCAGTCTCTCTTAAACGTACATCACACACATACACCTTCATAACATAACTCTAATTTATTGATCACATTGACTATAATTTCTAATTTGGTTTAGATTTAATTTATATTGTTTCTTATTAATGTTGAAATAAAACTTGCAGCAAGTGAAACCTTGTTCATAATTTCTTCCTTTGGGGATCAATCAGTAAATCGGATTGTTTAGGTTACAGTTTGCCCAATGGCACTGCAACATCAGGAATAAGCAAATAGGGAATGGAGCTTTGGACATGAACCAAGGCCAAGAGCTTCATATTTCAATAAGGTCAGACTTCATTCCTCTAAACAATAATGGTCAAGGTCTAACCTGATTATCCGTTCCTGATAACGCAATGCCTTCATCCCAGGAATCTGCCTGGTGAATCTCTTTTGTACAGTCTCCAGTGCCAGTCTATCCTTTCTTAGATAGAGAAACCAAAACTGTACACCGTACTCCAGATGATGTATCTTCACAAACATGCTCTCCAGTTGTAACAAGATTCGCTGCTTATAAACTCTAAACTCCTGGCAAAGAAAATCAAAATTCCATTTGCTTTCTCTATTACCTGTTGCACTTACACATTAATTTTGTGTTTCATGGACAAGAACATTCAGATCCCTATTTGCTGTGATTTTTGGAGTCTCTCTCCATTTTAACAAGAGACTATCTTTTAATTCTTCCTGACGAAGTGCATGTTTTCTCATATTAAACACAATTAGCCAGATTCCTAGCTACTCACTATCTATAATCCTCATCACATGCACCTCCCCACCTATTTTTGTATTGTCAGCAAGTGTGGATATATTACACTGTCCTCCTGTAAGTCATTAACATAGATTGTAAATAAAGGAGGCCAAAACTCGACCCTTGTGGAACTCCATTAATTAGGCTTCCTGACCCAATAAAGACCCATTAATCCAGAAATAAAACAATGACCTGCGGATGCTGGATAACTGAATTTTTTGCCATTTTTACAAGCTCTGGTTCTAATTCGCTGCATGCTTTTGTGTATATTTTCCAACCTTTACTGTCATCTGGGGTTGGGAAACACACCGGCCATGATCAAATGGGGGGAGCAGAATGGCCTAATTCTGCTCCTATATCTTTGGCCTTATTATTATTGTTCACCTCTTTCTACCCTGCACCTCAGGTCCCACATTTACTTTTGCATTTTTAAACTTCCCATCAATTGAACCCTCACTGTCACAAATCAGTCTAAATTCCCAACTACAACTCTTGTACTACAATTTTCCAAGACATTGGTACAAGCATGGTTCAAATGAAACCCATCCTAATGGAGTAGCTCTCCCTTTGCCCAGTATTGGTAATAGGGTCCTATTCATCGTAATGCATTTCTCCCACATCAATCCTTTAGCTACACATTTACTTCTCTAATTTTATTTACCCCATGCCAACTTGCACATGGTTCAGGTAGTAATTTGGGAATTATCACATTGTGGTTTGCTTTTAAATTTAGCCCCCTGCTGTTCACAATCTCTCTACAGAACCTCTTTCTTAGGCCTACCAATTAGTACCCTGCAGGCTATCACAATTTGATCTATCCCCTTCAGGCCAAAAGAGCTATCCTGAACTTGGGCACAAAACAACTCTTGTAGCCTCGTTGTAATACAGCAAACAGAATGGTTTTCAGTATTTCAAGTGTAGTCAACCCAAGTTGGATACATGTTCAACAGAAGGTTTTTTTGGTTATGATCTCCTGCAATCTGTGCTTGCTGCTGCTCCTCCCTTGCACCCTAACCTGCTGACCTCAGAGGGAAGGGTAAGGAAGAGAGGCAGGAAGAGGAAAGAGAGGGAGAGGAAAGAGAGAGAGAAAATACAAAAGAGAGAAAACAGATAGAAAAGAGTGAACTAGAATGAGGAGAGACAGAGTGAGAGAGAAAACGAGCGTGAGAGAACGAGCGAGAAAGTGAAAGGAGAGAGAAAAGGAGGGAGAGAGAAAAGGAGAGAAAGAGAGAGAGAGAGAGAGAGAGAGAGAGAGAGAGAGAGAGAGAGAGAGAGAGAGAGAGAGAGAGAGAAAAAAAAAGAGAAGAAAGACAACAGAGTTAGAAATTATGACTGTTTTATTACATTAAGATGGAGCAGAGTAGCAATCTCTGCGTGATTGCCTTTCCTTCAAAATCTGATCTTCCCTTTCTAACTTCCACAAACAGATCAGTTGTCTGGATGGCTGGATTGTTATGCAGAGTAATGCCAATGTAGGTTCAATTCCCACATCAGTCGCGGTTACCATGAAGACCTCTCCACTCAACTGAGGCACGGTGACTCGCAGGTTAAACCACCACCAGTCATCTCTCACTACTGAGGGAGCAGCCCTATGATGTGATAGGACAATGTTGACTTTACATTCTTTACTGTACTGGTTACATGCAATAATCCCATAACCTAGTGTCAGCTAATATGTAGTGTCCGATTTTGTTTCACAGTAATTCCTGTGAAGTGCGGGTGACATTTTACTATGTTAATGTTGCCATGTCAGCCATGGCCCTATTGAAAGAACTCTTGCCTCTGAGTCAGAGACTGAGAGTTCAAGTCCCACTCCAGAGGACTTGAGCACAAACATTAAGGCCTACATCGGAATGCAGTACTGAGTCAGGAATGTGTCATCTAGAAGCAATGCAACTCAAGGTCAGATATTAAATAAGAGCCTATATACCCCCTCAGCTAAACATAAAACATCTCAATTATGCTATTCTGATGTTGACTAGAGGAGTTATTCACCTTGAGTTATTTATCCCTCCAACATGACAAAAGTCGATTAATCTGGTCATTATTACAACCTGTGGAGCAGCTTGGCTGCTGCATTTCCTACAGTGCAACAAAGTATCCCATTGGTTCTCTAGGACATGGTAGATCATCAAGGCAAAATATAAAAAGGCACTTCTTTCTTTGTGTAACTACTAATCATTGGTATCGAGTCATCTTTGGCCAAGAAGTTTCTATTCAGCCACTTTTGGATTACCCATCACCTTTTACTTAAAATGCAAAATCCACAAATGCGAGCACCTTTTATCATAAATCACTATTCAAATTAATACTTTTACCAGTTTGGATGCCAGCTGAGACGAGCGACTGCATTAAGTAAGAAAGACGGACAGATTCAAATGCCAGCCGGCATTGGCATTCACAAGGCTCAGATACAGTATAGGTGCCTGAAGCCCTCTGGCAGCTAGATTTCACATTCCTAACATACCTTTCTATATTAATTTTCCCATACAGGATAGCAGAATATGAGAAATTGTAGGGTCATTGCCATAGGAATTGTTAATCCATAAATCTTGAATTCATGCATCAAGCTGACAATGTCATCGGGATTAAGCTTCAGGAGGAGGAACAGGCTCAATTACCAACTCTGAGACACAACACTCGCTTGATAGGCACCTTAAACTCTTGGCAATGATAACACTCCAAAAATTCCTTCCTCTTCCGCCCTCCCACTGAGAGAGCAGAAGACGATTGAGGTGGTAAAGATTGATGAATCCAGTTTAAACAAATTTGATGATTTACTGCTGATCCCAATATAATCATAGCAACCCATATTAATGCAGACAATTTTAAAGAAAACATCAAGGAAAATCAGGAGGCGCAGGGTAAACAATGATACCAAAGCAAAGAACAGATTAAATAGGGGACTAAAAATATAGGTGGCTTTTAAGGGCGTTCTTAAACACATGAGGTAGAGATGGATGGATTGCAAGAAGGAATTCCAAGATTTATAGGAAGGATGTGATTGTACTCGAGAGGAGATTTACTGGGATGCTGCTGGGGCTGAAGGGTCTGAGCCATAAGGAAAAGTTTGGATAGGCTCAGGGTATCTTCCTTGGAATAGTAAAGGTTGAAAGGCAAACTAACAGAGGTGCATGAGATTGTAAAAGACACAGACAGGTGTGAATAGTGAAAGGGTGAAGGGTGTTTGAAAGGGTGGGGAAGTCAGAAACTCTTATAACATTAAAGCAGTATTTAGTTGTTCACTTGCATTGCCTCCAAGACTTTGGGCCTGGTGCGGTCAGATCTTGTAGATATGATGGGCCAAACAGCCTTTCCTGTGCTGTATAGTGGCGTCTATAATTGAAGTTGAGGGAGCTGAAGATAGAGCTATGTACAGATGGTAAAAAGAGGGGGTTTGCACAGGTAGCACAGGTTACAGGAACAGTGAGAATTGTGAGGTGGGGGAAATGTATTGATTAACGGGTTTGTAGAGTGTGGATGAGATAATTATTAAAATTTATGGACAGGTGGTGTACCAGGAGCCAAAATGTACATCTACAAGCACAGGAATGATGAGTGAAAGACACTTGCTGCTAAAGAGAGTGTCAGATGCAGTAGCACTCTTGCCTCAGAGTCATACGGTACCAGGGTTAAGGCCTATTTCAAAACTAGAGAATGAAAAGTCAAGTTTGGCACTTGGATGTTAATCAGATGCCCCATTGTGCTACTCAGGTGACATAGGGGGTCCCTTTGTATTATTCCAGGGGAGTTAACCCTGGTGAGTGAGATAATATTTTTCCTCAGTTAACATCACAAATAAAATCGTCATTATCACTATTTGGCATAGAAATATCATCTTGCCCTTTTGGTTTGCAGTAGTTGTGTGTGCCCAACCATGGAGCACTCAACATACATTTCCATCTTACAGCTGGTTCAACAAAAACTACACAAGCAAGACTGTGATCAGTAACACGTCAGGTTGAAGCTGGGTTTGAGAGTTGTAGAGCTATATAGAACCACAGTTACTAAAAGAGTCACGTCCAGAGCTATTGAAAGCTGCTGAAAGCCAAAGAAAGTCATGGTAAAGGATAAATAATATGGCAACAGTTGAAAGCACTGGGTAAGGTGAGATGTCTGCAAATTTCCCTCCCCTGATAGGGTGGCATGGTGGGTCAGTAGTGAGCACTGCTGCCTCACAGTGCCAGAGACCTGTGTTCAATTCCAGCCTCAGGTAACTTCTGTGTGGGAGTTTCGTGTCTGTGTGGGTTACCTCCGGGTGCTCCTGTTTCCTCCCACAGTCTAAAGATGTGCAGGGTAGGCGGATTGGTTATACTAAATTGCCCATAGTGCAGGTTTACAGGGACAAGGGTAGGATGCCCTTCAACAGGGCGGTGTGGACTTGATGAGCCAAATGGTCTGTTTCCATACAGTAGGGATTCTGTGATCTATGGCGTCAAATGATATGAAAGAGAACTGGCAGATCTTTCAATTGCAATTGCAAGAGACTTAAATTACAAGTCAGAACAGCTATGAGTAGTGACACTCCCAACAATTTAGGAGAGGAGTTACAAAGTATGTTCTACTCTAAAGACCAAAAAAGCAGAAATTTTGAATGTTTGATATCCTTAACAGATCAATATCAATGCGGCTTCATTAAAACAGCTCTCCGAATTCTCTGCATTTTACTTGTTCAAATTCAATCTAATTAAATGTAGGATTATATTAAGCACAAAGATCCTGCAGTGAGGCAATATTGACAGAGAGAATAAACATACTCTCAGGAGCACAATCAACACGTGCAGATGCACCAGATGCTGTAAATCAACAGTCATAGCATTTTCAGGGCAGATCAGTCTTGTATTATGCTGAAAGATATTCCAAGCTAAAGGACAGGAGACTGACAAAGAGCAGGATGTAAATAGTATGTTGGACACACAAAGGTAAAAAAGACATGTCCAGCACAGGGAAAAACAGGGTCTTATTTAGGTGCAACAGTAGGCCTTTTGGCCCTTCGAGCCTGCACCACCATTCATTATGATCATGGCTCATCATCCTCAATCAGTATCCTGTTCCTGCCTTATCTCCATAACCCTTGATTCCACCAACTCGAAGAACTCTTTCCATTTCTTTCTTGAAAGTATCCAGAGACTTTGTCTCCACTGCCTTCTGGGACAGAGCATTCCATATATCAATTACTCTCTGGGTGAAGAAGTTTTTCCTCAACTCTGTTTTAAATGGCCTACCTGTTACTTTTAAACTGTGTCTTCTGGTTCAGGACTCACCCATCAGCGGAAACATGCTTCCTGCCTCCAGAGTGTCTAATCCTTTAATAATTTTATACGTCTCAATCAGATCCCCTCTCGTCCTTCTAAACTCAAGTGTATACAAGCCCAGTCGCTCCAATCTTTCATATTATGATAGGCCTGCCATTCCAGGAATTGACCCCATGAACCTACGCTGCACTCCCTCAATAGCCAGAATATCCTTCCCCAAATTTGGTGACCAATTTCTTGAGGTCAACCATTTTAGACAGAAGCACTCACAATAATGTAGGCACAGTTAACCATTGAAGAATTATCAGTTAAAAACAACTCTGATGAATCACTCAACACCTAATAGCAGGCTTGTTCAGTCCGATCACTAGGTGATACATGGCTTGTGGCTGCTAGGATAAAGCCTGCAGAAGGAGATCATTGGGTCAACATACAGAATGTCATGCAACCCTCCTACTGTCAAAGGCTTATACAAATTGGCTTAACATAGTGATCCAAAAATATATCACTGGAAAGTGAGGTTGAGGCTATACTATGACACCAAGTTCATGCTGAGGGGACAAATTGTTCAGAGCCCAATGCAATGAGAAGAATGAAGATTTGGAGTTCCAGATCATACCCAGCAAGTTAAAATCGCAGCTGGACTGTGTCTAAAGCTTGATAACTCACATTGTGCCAATAAAGAGATTTGAAAGACATCACAGCACACTAAACCATTGGCCATGGAACTGTTCCTAGAGAAGTACAACAATTGGCTGACAGATTTAGATGTCTTCTCGGAAAATACATTCCCACCCATTTTGACCAATTCAACATCTGCTGAGCAAAGTTCCAGCAAGCTCAAGGCCAAGAGAGAAAGGTTGGAAAGAAGAGAGTAATCAATAAAGTGACAATTCCAGAGTAGATTCGCAGCACAGTAGCATTGAGACAATCTGGAATGCTGAGAGGACGCATTGTCACTAAGGATTTAAACAGGGTTCTGAAGAGATCTCGCAGCCTCACACCAACAATCAAAGGAACTAATCCTGTAAATCACAAAGGCAAACATCTTCTCTATCCCGGAAGCAAAGGATAGTTATACGGTTGGAGTCATACAGCATAGAAGAAGGCCCTTCAACCCATCAAGTCAGTACCAATCAAAAACAACCTAATTATTCTAATCCCATTTTGTCCATAACCTTGCATGCCTTGGCATTGCAAAGTCAAAAACCACACAACACCAGGTTATAGTCAACAGGCGTTTTTGGAAGCACTGGCTTTCGGAGCGCTGCTCCTTCATCGGGTGGACAACATGGACAACCACCTGATGAAGGAGCAACGGTCCAAAAGCTAGTCCTTCCAAAAAAACCTGTTGGACTATAACCTGATGCTGTATGATTTTTTAACTTTGTACACCCCAATTCAACACCGGCACCTCCAAATGTTGGCATCGCAAGTACACATCTAAATACTCTTTAAACGTTATGAGGGTTTCTGCCTCACATTGCTGTTAGTGAGAGTTTAATATGCACAAAATATGCTGCTGGGTTTCCTCAATTGTTACAGTGTCTAGATTTCAGAAGTATTTCATCAGTTGTAAAGTGCTTTTAGACATATAGTGGCTGTGAAAAGCATTTTATATAAGCAAATCTGTTTTAATCCAACATTGGAGAAAAAAGAATTGTTAAAAATATCCAATGTCTATAGTGCTTTATGTATGGAAAGCAAGCCAGGAAAGGGTTGCAATAGTCAAGTTGCATGCCGCAAAAGGTACAGTCTAGAGTTTTAGTAGCAGATGGGAAGAGTGGGTAGGGTGGATGTGGCCCATGTTACAAAGGCTGTTGTGGAATTGAAAGTACACAATCTTTCTGATCAAGAGCATTAGGGGACAAAAGCTCAGTTAAACTCAAATAGGGAACAGAGTCTACAAATTGTGGACTTCAGTCCAAGACATTGACCAAGATGAAAATGGTACCAGTGTCAATGGCAAGATGTTTCTAGTGGGAAACAAAGGAGATATTAAGCAAGGAAACAACCTGATATATCTATTTTTAATGATACACCATATGATTACCTTAAAATTTCCCTTAAAATTCAAGGCTGCGAAAACAATGAAACAAAGGCTTGCATTTATATAAAATATCCTTCATGACTTCAGGACATAAAGCCCTTTAGAGCCAAATGAAGTTCTTCTGAAATGTTGTTGCTGTTGTAAAAGGAAATACAACTGTCAATTTAAACACAGTAAGCTCCCACCAACAACAGTGCAACTGTATCTACATAATCTATTGTTCTTGTTGCTGGTAGAGGGATAATCATTAATCAAGCTAACAGGGATAACACTCCTGCTTATTTTCAAAACATCACCACAGAAATCTTTCAACCAACAGGGAAGGCAGGGCCTCAGTTTAAGCTGTTTTTGGTAAGAGGCTGCTTGAACAATGCACCACTCCATCAGTATGGCATTAGAACACCAACCCGGATTGAGTCTCTGGACTGGGGCTCGTATGCACAAATAACCAGTTTAACGGTCACCAACTGAGTCACGGTTGAAACAGCAACTCAGAACTATCTATTATAAGGGTTTGAACAAGTTAATGTGCAAAGGCCTTATTAAAATTCCAGCTTGGACTTCTTGACTTGCACAGTTTGCATCTAAATAGTTGTGTAAATGATAAACCAGATTGTTCGCAGATTGTTTACATCTGCTTTTCCCAGGCTGATATGTAAAAAAAAAAGAGGAGTAAGCCATTCAGCCCTTTAAGCCTGCTTTCCCCTTCAATATGATCACACCTGATCATCCAACTCTACCCTGTCCCTGCTTTCTCCCTGAACTCTTTGAACCTTTAGCCCAAAGAACTATATCTTCTTTTTCTTGAAAACATTCAATGGCCTCAATGTTTTCTGTAGCAAAGAAGCTCACCCATTCCCTAGATAAAGCAATTTCTCCTCATGTCAGTCCTAAATGGCCTACCCTGCATCCTTAGATGGTGACCCCTGATTCTATACCGCCCAGTCACCAGGAACAGCCTTCCTGCATTCACTCTATCTAGTCCTGTTAAAATTGTATAGGATTTTGAGAGATTCCCCTCCACCTCATTCTTCTAAACTCCAGTGAATATAGTCTTAACTAATCTAGTCTCTCATCATGCATTAGTGCTGCCATCACAGGAATCGGTCTGGTAAACCTTCGTTGCACACTCTCTATATCCAAAACACCATTCCTTAGAAAAGGAAAACTGCATACAACATTCCACATGTGGTCTCACCAATGCTCTGCACAAGTACAGCAAGATGTTACCACACCTGTACTCGAACCCTCTCACTATGAAGGTCTACGGGCTACGGGGAGAATGCGGGTAAGTGGAGTTGAAATGCCCATCAGCCATGATTGAATGGCGGAGTGGACTCGATGGGCCGAATGGCCTTACTTCCGCTCCTATGTCTTATAGTCTAACATACCATTTTGCCTTCTTCACCACCTACTGCACCTGCCTGCTTACTTTCAGTGACTAGTGTACAAAGCACTGAGATCTCATTGCACCTCTCCCCTTTCCAATCTATTGCCATTCAGATAATAATCTGCCTTTCTGTCTTTGCTACTAAAGTGAATAACCTCACATTTATCCACATTATACTTCATGTGCTATGCATATGCCCATTCACTCAAGATTTCCAAATCACAGCAAAACTTCGTCCTGCATTCTCCTCACAGTCCAA
This sequence comes from Chiloscyllium plagiosum, assembly GCF_037043375.1. Taxonomy (NCBI): domain Eukaryota; kingdom Metazoa; phylum Chordata; class Chondrichthyes; order Orectolobiformes; family Hemiscylliidae; genus Chiloscyllium; species Chiloscyllium plagiosum. Next base: position 133,324,129 of record NW_028270141.1, read on the forward strand.
CCTCCCACCCAGTGTTGTGGCATCTGAATGCCTGGAGATAGTACTGTATTCCAAGTGCTCTGCTATTAAATCTTTTATAAATGATCTCTCGCATTGTCCCTATTACTGACTTCAAGCTAACTGGTCTATAATATTATGTTTTATCTCAGCCTTTTTAAAAAAAATCTAGTGAGGTTACATTTGCCATTCTCCAATCCATACAAACTGTTAGAGTTTATAGAATCTTGAAAAGGTGACCACCAACATATCCACAAGTTCTAGGACCACTTTCTTAAGTACGCTCAGTTGTGGATTATCCTTTGTGGATTTGTCAGCCTTTAATCCTCAAAGTTGTTTCCCTACTGATACTAACATCCTCTCTTTCATTAGACCATGTTTTCTACATGAAACGATAATATGTCTTAAGAATAGAGAAATATCTGTAAAATGCTCATGTCATACTTCAGTGTTTTAGAGAGAAAATAAAATCTGGGGAGGGGAGCAAGCAAAAAAGACAGGATAAAAATGTCTAAACTAGCAAAGTGTGTAAGCAGGTTACGGGGACGAGGGACTCCTTATTCCAGAAGTATTAAACCAGCTGCTGTCATCTATTGGACCACAATTTTAAGTGATTAAGACCAGAAATTACAATATGGATGGTTCTTGTAGTAAGCCACATCACCCAGCCTAGCATTCAATTACTTTTTGAGAACATTTTATTTTATTAAACTCCAATCCACATTTGGTAAACTAGATCACATATTATATTGAACTATTGTTACTAAAGGAACTTAAGATATTTTCACGGTTTCTATAATAAACATAACCTGCATCTTCTTCTACTGAATTACCCTGAAAAGGGTGTGGGGCAGGGAGGAAAGGTTGTGTGTGGGGGGTGGGAGGAGGTGAGACAGGCAGGCCCTGATAGATCCTTCCAATTGCCTTAACTGCAGCATTTAATACTTGATCAAGGCTTGCTTTCAGCCTCAATTCAATGCCAGTTCCAGAGCTTCTTTCACCTTCCTTTTCACCTTCTCTCATTTGTTTTTGAGATCAGGCATGCTTCTCCTCTCTAACCAGAGAAACATTTAGAATTGTGGTGACCAAAATTGCGCACAGCATAAAGTCTCAAGTAGCTTTGATGGATCAATACTCTTTGTTATAAAGCACTACATTTCACTACTTCTCTGTATTGTCTTGACAGTGAAAGTAACCAGTGCACTATGTATTCTTATTACTTTCAGAGTTTCCACAAGTCCATTTCAGTTGTTTTCACTTAATTTACAATACTTTCTACCCATCATTATTAAAGTTAGTGCAATCTGTCATTTCCTGATTGTACAGTGATCTAAATCCTTCTATAGACTGCAAGTTCTACCCAAGCTGCACTCCCATCTTGATGGACATCATTGTGGATTTGCAAACAGCAAGGATCCAAGCACTGTGCTGTCCAGTCCTCCAGTTGACATATCCCTGCCCAGTCTGACAATGGATTCCAAACACACACACACACACACACACACACAACCTCCCTCCTCTTTTTAGAAACTACCTCTCCAAATAATGACTTCTTTGGCTCAGTGCCAATTTTTACCTTGCCTGGATACCCATGAAATGCTTTGGGACTTCTTCAAACATTAAAAAGGTGTTTTGCAACTGCAGCTGTTGTTCAACATGTAAATACTCTGTGCAGTACCCATCTTAAGGGACAAAACCTACAGTAATTAGAAATGTTTGCCTTCGTGTATTTATCCATTATAGTTAGAGAGATCATTTTGAATTTTGAAACACTAGACTGGAGTAGTTGTTACAGTCCTCGAACCAAATGTGGGAGCAATTTAACATTAATTATGGCAGTCACTCCAGGGAGATTTCTTCCATATAATACTTCTAAAGTAATTAATAAAAGGCAGTAATAGTTAAGCAAAGTATAAATACTACTCTAACCAGGAACACCCACATCCCATGCATGAATTAAAAAACTATTTTAAGAGCATGTGTGTAAGGAATTCAATTACAGCGATGTCAGATCGCATGGAGCTGGAGCCCAAGTCTGTAAAGATGGATCCAATGTCTTTTCTCATCATCCCTTGCATATAACTAGATTAGATTACTTTACAGTGTGGAAACAGGCCCTTCGGCCCAACAAGTCCACACCGACGCGCAACCCACCCATTCCCCTACATTTACCCCTTACCTAACACTACGGGCAGTTTAGCATGGCCAATTCACCTGACCTGCACATCTTTGGACTGTGGGAGGAAACCGGAGCACCCGGAGGAAACCCACACAGACATGGGGAGAATGTGCAAACTCCACACAGTCAGTCGCCTGAGGCGGGAATTGAACCCGGGTCTCTGGCGCTGTGAGGCAGCAGTGCCGACCACTGTGCCACCGTGCCGCCCACTAAAATCTGTTGCAGTTCATTTACAAGAGTACATATCTCACCTGAAGAAAATCTGGTCTACAACTGTCGAAGAAGTCGATGCACCAAAGGACCAAGAGGCATTCTTCTCGAGGGACACAGTAGTTTAACAACTAACAAAATAAAACTATCAGGGAAAAGGATAGTCATAAATCCAAACTGGACAATGTCAACATTTATCTTCCAGAAATTCTTAGCTGCATAAATAACAGCTGGGGGTTCATCAGAAACGTTGGAGGGTCCACTCAGCAAACTACAGAGCTTCAAACAAGCAGAAAGTCTTAGTGAACATCAAAAACAAGGTTCAAGGTTAAACAAGGAGAGTCACCTAGCTACCTCAAAAGAGATGAATGACCTAAAGCCAAGTTATTATAGCAGTGACTCAGTACAATCATGCCTTGGAAGCCCAGAAAAGAAAAAAAGGTTTAAAATATTTCTAAAAATCCTGTGCCAACAATCACATTCAAGTGACAACATTGACAGAGGAAAAGCTCTGTCACACTCTAATATTCAGAGCTCAGATTCCTGTGAACTATTAGCTGATGGAAACATTCCTGTACAAATAATGACTGATCAGTGGTTAGCACTCCTGCCTCACAGCACCAAGGGCCCGGGCTAGAATCCAGCCTCAGGTGACTATGTGAAATTTGCACATTCTCCCAGTGTCTACATGGGTTTCCTCTGGGTACTTCAGTTTCCTCCCACAGTCCAAAGATGTGCCCGTTAGGTGGATTGAACATGCTAAGTTGCTCTTAGGATCCAGGGATGTATAGGTTAGGTGGATTAGCCATCGGGAGATGCAGGGTTAATGGTCTGGATGGGATGCTCTTCTGAGAGTCAGTGTGGACTCGATGGGTCAAATAGCCTTCTTCCACACTGTAGGGATTCTATGATCAATGTTCTTATGTTTTAAGGAAAATCTTCTGAGACAAAGAAAATACATTTTTGCTCAAGTTTACGCAAGATTATTATGGAAGAGCAACCATTGAGCAATGATGGCGATCATCTCAGATGAAAGATAATCATTTGAAATACATGGGGGAAGCAAACCAATTTTCCATCCAGTTTGCAGACTTCAATGCTACACGAGAACTTCTTAGAGACCCTCACATAAAATTTATTTCTGTATAGCAATGATACACTTCTGCTTTCTGACAGAGTTCTAGAAGTGTTCTTGTCTACAAAAGATGCTGCCACTCTAAATCTTTCAACTGGACAGGCAATAAGAAGACAGCACATACATTCTATGTCTCCAAAGAGAGCTGAGAACACTGCTGGACATTAATGCCTGTGGTAAGTGAGACTTGCAGGGGTAGGAGAAAGTGAAGTCTGCAGATGCTGGAGATCAAAGTTGAAACTTTATTGCTGGAACAGCACAGCAGGTCAGGCAGCATCCAGGGAACAGGAGATTCGACGTTTCGGGCACAGGCCCTTCTTCAGGAATGAGCAGAGAGTGTTCAGCAGGAGAAGATAAAAGGTAGGGAGGAGGGACTTGGAGGAGGGGCGTTGGAAATGTGATAGGTGGGAAGAGGTCAAGGTGAGGGTGATAGGTCGGAGTAGGATGGAGGCGGAGAGGTCAAGAAGAAGACTGCAGGTCAGGAAGGCGGTGCCGGGCTGGAGGGATTCGGCTGAGACAAGGTGGGGGGAGGGGGGATGAAGAAACTGGTGAAGTCCAAGTTCATCCCCTGTGGTTGGAGGGTTCCCAGTCGGAAGATAAGACGCTCCTCCTCCGACCATCGCGTTGTTGTGGTTTGGCGGTGGATGAGTCCAATGACCTGCATATCCTCGGTGGAGTGGGAGGGGGAGTTGAAATGCTGTGCTACAGGGTGGTTGGGTTGGTTCGTCCGTGTGGCCCAGAGGTGCTCTCTGAATCGCTCCGCAAGTAGGCGGCCTGTCTCCCCAATATAGAGGAGGCCACACCGGCTGCAGCGGATGCAGTAGATGATGTGGGTGGAGGTGCAGGTGAATCTGTGGCGGATATGGAAGTTTCCTTTGGGGCCTTGGAGAGAAGTGAGGGGGGAGGTGTGGGCGCAAGTGTTGCACCTCCTGCGGTTGCAAGGGAAGGTGCCGGGAGTGGAGGTTGGGTCGGTGGGGGGTGTAGATCTGACAAGGGAGTCGCGGAGGGAGTGGTCTCTACGGAAAGCTGATAGGGGAGGGGAGGGAAATATATCCTTGGTCCTGGGGTCTGTTTGGAGGTGGCGGAAGTGACGGCGGATGATGCGCTGTACATGGAGATTGGTGGGGTGGTATGTGAGGACTAGTGGGGTTCTGTCCTGGTGGCGGTTGGAGGGGCGGGGCTCAAGGGCGGAGGAGCGGGAAGTGGAGGAGATGCGGTGGAGGGCACCGTCGACCACGTCGGGGGGGAAATTGCGGTCCTTGAAGAAGGAGGCCATCTGTGTTGTACGTATTTTGAACTGGTCCTCCTGGGAGCAGATGCGGCGGAGACGAAGGAATTGGGAGAATGGGATGGCGTTTTTACAGGGGGCAGGATGGGAGGAGGTGTAGTCCAGGTAGCTGTGGGAGTCGGTTGGTTTGTAGTAGATGTCCATGTTGATTCGGTCGCCTGAGATAGAAACAGAAAGGTCTAGGAAGGGGAGGGAGGAGTCCGAGACTGTCCAGGTGAATTTGAGGTTGGGGTGGAAGGTGTTGGTGTAGTGGATGAACTGTTCAACCTCCTCGTGGGAGCACGAGGTAGCGCCGATACAGTCATCAATGTAGCGAAGGAAAAGATGGGGGGTGGGGCCAGTGTAGTTGCGGAAGATGGATTGTTCCACATACCCTACGAAGAGGCAGGCATAGCTGGGGCCCATGCGGGTGCCCATGGCTACTCCTTTTGTTTGGAGGAAGTGGGAGGATTGGAAAGAAAAGTTGTTCAGGGTGAGGACCAGTTCGGTCAGTCGAAGGAGGGTGTCGGTGGAAGGGTACTGGGTGGTACGGCGGGAAAGGAAGAAGCGGAGTGCTTTGAGTCCTTCGTGATGGGGTAGGGGTAGGGTTGGTGAGGGGATGGTTTGGGGGGATATGGACCCTCTCCCAAACACTCTGCCAATTGCCATGTTCAAGTTTATGTTTTAAATACAAAACTGAACACAACTCTTGCAAAGATTTTTATCCAAAAGGTCAGAATTTAAAACATACTTTGCAAAGGCTATCTACTATAATGAGAAACAAATGGCAGTCTGACCTCTGAAAAGAACTCTATTGTGTTTTAAATTTAAATGAGCCCAGCTTATCAGAATGACTTCAAGTTCTATGCCAGGGCAGTCAAGGCTAGCATGTGACATGCTTTATTTACCAAATACTAAAACATTATGACATTAAATGAGCTCTATCCCAGACATCATGTATGCATGAGTGTACCTGAAATCAAAATAGATGGATAAACTACTGTTAATACGCTTAGTAACTGTCTTTCATTCTCCACATACTGAGAGGCACTGTTCAGCAGACCTCCAAATACTTAAAGCTCAGGATATATCTCCCTATTCCCAAGTCCTCCTCCCTTATTGTAAACTCCACCACACAGTTGACTTAACCATGTTCATTTATATAGTGCCTTTAATAGAGAAGAATGTCTAAAGGTTTCATCATTCAGTAGTTTTATAGAACAGTCCTGACCGAAACTGGTATAACACAAGCCTACCTCTTCTGGTCCACTACACTCTTGACTCAATTTAGCAATGTGACAGCTATTTTTCTCTCCCCAGAATTTTTGGGCCATTCTCCCGATATGTAACAATCAATACAAGATGGCATTGGCATGCAATAGCTGCAGTATTCTTGCCCACATAGTTTAATTTGTAATACAAAAGTGTAACATAGCTCACCCTCCAACCTTGGAATATAAAAATGACAATTATTGCCAAGAACAAGCCTGTCTTAACAGCGACTATGGAATATAGTGAAGTAATTTCAAATAGTAAATCTCAGTACCTTCCTGATAATACACAGAGGAGTTGAGATGTGCCAACAATATAATCATGAGAACTACTAAACTCATAATGATCTACAAGTGATAAGGTGGATAGCCAAGGTCTTCTTTCCAAGGGCAAGGGTGTCCAAAACTAGAAGGCATAAAGTTTAAGGAGGGGAAAGGTTTAAAAGGGACTTGAGCAGCAACCTTTTCACACAGAGGGTGATGGGAGTATGAAATGGGTTTCCAGAGGATTGTGATAGAGGCGGATATATGTCCAACATTTAAAAGACATTTGGACAGGTAAATAAATAGGAAAGGTTTAAGAGGAATATGGGCCAAACACAAGCAAATGGGACTAGTTCAGTTTAGGAAATCTGGTCTGCATGGACAAGTTGGAACAAAGTGTCTGTTTCCGTTCTATTGGAGTCCATGACTCTCAATAGGTTTAAATAAATTAGGAAGTTTCCTTGATCTTGGAGGACACCTTTGAGTAAACTGGGACAGAACAGGAGCAATCTATGAGAATCACTTGCAGACACCTTCAGGTTTTGCAAATCTTCAAAGACCATCCAAGAGAGCCCATGCTAGAGACAAAATCACTACAGCACAGAGGAGGGCCATTCAGCCCATTATTCAAACACCAGCACTCCTGTTGATCTCTGTGTATAATGCCATTCCCATGCCTTCTCCACATACCTCCTTTTTCAGATAACCGTCCAATTCTGCTTTGGATGCCTCACTTAAATCTGCCTCCATCATACACTCAGATAGCAGATTAAGGCATGGGGTGGCATGGTGGCTAAGTGGTTTGCACTGCTGCTTCACAGCACCAGGGACCCAGATTCGATTCCCACCTCGGGCGACTGTCTGTGTGGAGTTTGCACATTCTCCCCGTGTCTGTGTGGGTTTCCTCCGGGTGCTCTGGTTTCCTCCCACAGTCCAAAGATGTGCAGGTCAGGTGAATTGGCCATGCCAATGTTAGGTGCATTAGTCAGGGGTAAATATAGGGGAGGGGAATGGGTCTGGGTGGGTTACTCTTTAGATGGTTGGCATGGACTTGATTAATCTAAACAATGCAGCACAGTAAAATTTCTTTTCATTTTGTTTTTGATTATTTCAGACTTGTACCCTCTTGTTCATGACCCCTTCATGACTGGGCATACAGTTTGTGACTTCATCCATTCTGGCCAGAATCCTCACGGCTTTGAGTAGCTCTATTTATTCTCCTCTCAATCGTCAGCAGCAAGGTCAATGTCCTGGGAATGAAGCCGGCGTTATTCTCCTTAAAGCAAAGGAAGCTCCAGAGGGTATAGAGAAAAGAGGCAGACAAGACTGTGATATGTTAGAGAAAGGCTGTTCACGAACACCTAAGGTATAGGGAGAGCATGTTTGACATTTTGAGCAAGTGGATGGGTTTGTGGCCTTTTTTCCCAACGCAGCAAGTACACACAACTTGGAACTTGCTAATGGAGAAGTTAAAAGATTTCTAAAGGAAATTAAGAGGGCCTTTGAAGAAAAGAGACTTATTGGATACTGGAGACCAGGGTTGACTGAATTGTTCCACAGAGAAGCTGGCATACATTCAATGGGCTGAATGGCTTCACTATGTGCCAAAATAGTTGAGTCATGCCACATCAGAATTAGTCTGGATGTGCTATGTGCAAATTTTCTTCTGTCAAGTTCACACACTAATATTCTGTCCTTCATATCGAGCATCACCAACTCATTTTCAGCAAAACTTAGGAAAATAGCACCACTCTAAGCATCTTTGGCCCTTGAACATCTGAATAAACATTAGTCTGGATGGTGGCCAGAGATATACTAATATCCAGTTTGCTTGGAAGCAGTTGATATTCATTGGACTGGCCTCAATCTCTGTTATAATTCTTGATCAAGAGTTCCATCCGGGAGAAAGTGAGGACTGCAAATGCTGGAGATCAGAGTCGAAAAGTGTGGTGCTGGAAAAGCACAGCAGGTCAGGCAGCATCCAAGCAGAATCGATGTTTCGAGATAAGCTCTTCATCAAGAATGAGGGGGTGGCCTGAGAGATAAATGGGAGTGTGGTGGGGCTGTGGGGGAAGGGAGCTGAGGATGTAATATGTAGATGAAGGTGAGGGTGAAGGTGATAGGTCGGGGGGGGTGGAGCAGATAGGTAGGAAGGAAAATGGACAGGTAGGACCGGTCAAGAGTTGGAAGGTTGGATCTGGGATAAGATGGGGGGAGGGGAAATTAGGAAACTGATGAAATCCACATTGATCCAGTGTTGTTGGAGGGTCCCAAGGCAGAAGATGAAGCATTCTTCATCTAGGCAGGGATGGTTAGGGAGTGGCGATGGAAAAGGCCCAGGACCTGCATGTCTTTGGCGGAGTGGGAGGGGAGTTAAAGTGTTCGGCCACGGGCAGTGGGATTGTTTGGTGCGTGTCCAGGAGATGCGCTCTGAAGTGGTCCGCAAGTAGGTGTCATGACCTGTCCTATCTGTCCATCTTCCTTCCCACCTATCCGCTACACCCTCCTATCACCTTCATCCCATACTTCATCTATCTAATGCATCTTCAGCTCCCTTCCCACCAGCCCCACCGCCCTTCCATTTATGTCTCAGCCCCCTTGGACCACCCAGTCATTCCTGATGAATGGCTTATCCTTGAAAGATTGATTCATCTGCCTCTTAGATGCTGCCTGACTGGCTGTGCTTTTCCAGCATCACACTCTTCAACTAAGTGCTCTGCCCATCCAGCCATAGACTGTCTTCCACCAACATAGTCTCTTGTGCTATTTTAAAAAAAAAAAAAATCAACAACCTACATCCCATTTCTCTCTTATAACTTGAGGGGTATTGCCCTGGTGGATGGACAAATGTGGAGATGCCAGGCAAAGAATAGATTTGGATTAGTTGTAGGGCCACCATTCAGGTTCCCATGTAAAGAACATGTTACAGAATAAAAAGGTACAAAACATGCACTGGTTGTCCTACTACTGGTCCAGCAGACCCAGAGATAGTGAAATCAAGCCCCACAATGGCAGGTTGTGAAACGGAACTCAACAGGTTTGAGCTTCAGGGTAAAAAGTAGCAGTCAAGAAAGTGTCAATGCTGACTCTCCCCCGGGTCTACACAAATCAGTCCTGACACCTGAATAGGATGGGTAAAAAGAATGATTGCAGATGCTGGAAACCAGATTCTGGAGTAGAGTGGTGCTGGAAAAGCACAGCAGTTCAGGCAGCATCCAAGGAGCAGGAAAATCGACGTTTCAGGCAGAAGCCCTTCATCAGGAATACAGGCAGAGTGCCTGAAGGGTGGAGAGATAAAGGAGAGAAGGGTGGGGGTGGGGAGAAAGTAGCATAGAGTACAATAGGTGAGTGGGGGTGGAGATGAAGGTGATAGGTCAGGGAGGAGGGTGGGGGAAGGTAGCAAAGAGTACAATGGGTGAATGGGGGTGGGATGAAGGTCAGAGAGGAGGGTGGAGTGGATAGGTGGCAAAGAAGATAGGCCAGTAGGACAGGTCATGGGGACGGTGCTGAGCTGGAAGTTTGGAACTGGGGTGAGGTGGGGGAAGAGGAAAATGAGGAAACTGTTGAAGTCCACATTGATGCCCTGGGGTTGAAGTGTTCCGAGGCGGAAGATGAGGTATTTCTTCCTCCAGGCGTCGGGTGGTGAGGGAGTGGCGGTGAAGGAGGTCCAAGGCCCTCCATGTCCTCAGCTGAGTGGGAGGGGGAGTTGAAATGTTGGGCCACAGGGTGGTGTGGTTGATTGGTGCGGGTGTCCCAGAGATGTTCCCTAAAGTGCTCTGCTAGGAAGCGTCCAGTTTCCCCAATGTAGAGGAGACCACATCGGGAACAACGGATGGGCAGCACGGTGGCACAATGGTTAGCACTGCTGCTTCACAGCACCAGAGACCCGGGTTCGATTCCCGCCTCAGGCGACTGACTGTGTGGAGTTTGCACGTTCTCCCAGTGTTTGTGTGGGTTTCCTCCAGGTGCTCCGGTTTCCTCCCACAGTCCAAAGATGTGCAGGTTAGGTGAATTGGCCATGCTAAATTGCCCATAGTGTTAGGTGAAGGTAAATGTAGGGGAATGGGTCTGGGTGGGTTGTGCTTCGGTGGGTTGGTGTGGACTTGTTGGGCTGAAGGGCCTGTTTCCACAATAAGTAATCTAATCTAAGATGGTGCAACATGCAGGAATTCAGATTCCGAGATCATTGGGGCAGAAAAGACCTGTTCAAAATAAATGGATTTCACCTTAACTGGAAAAGTGACCAATATCACGGCAGAGAGATTTGCTGGTTCTATTTTGGGGGGCTTTAAACTAGTAGGGGAGGTGGGGTCAGGGATTCCAAAGTAACAGTGAAAAAAGAAAGACAGATGAGGATGGTTCTGAATCAGAAAAGAGTAAGTTAATTAGAAAAGCTAGACAAGAGCAAGTCAGAGAACAAGGTAACCTTGAAGAATTAAACTGCATTTATTTCAACACTGGGGGTCTTACAGATAAGGCTGTTGAATTCAGGGCATGAATAGGAACATGAAACTGGGACATCAAAGCTATTACAGAGACTTGGCTGAGGGAAGGACAGGACTCGCAGCTTAATCTTCTGGTTCTTGGATGCTATAGGAAGGATAGAAAGAGAGGCGCAAGAGAGAAGGGGGAGTGGCATTTTTAATTAAGGAAAATATTACTGCGGCAGAGAGGATATTTCTGAGGGAATGTCCAATGAAACCATATAGATAAAGATTAGAAATAAGAAAGAGATGATCACCTTGACAGGCCTGCAGTAGTCAGGGGGAAATTGAGGAGCAAATATGTAGGGATCTCAAATATAGCTCAGAATAATAGGGTTATAATAGCCAGGGATTTTAATTTTACAAACATTGACTGGGACTGCCATAGTGTTCGAGGTTTGAATGGTGAAGGATTTGTAAAATGTTTTCAAGAAACTTTTCTTTATCAATATGTAAATGTACCCACTAGAGAAGGAGCAAAACCTGACATTCTCTTGGGAAATAAGGCAGGGCAGTGACTGAAGTGTGAGTAGGGGAACACTTTGGGACTAGTGATCATAATTCTGTTAGTTTTAAAATAGTTATGGAAAAGGACAAGCCTTCCATAAAAGCTACATTTCTCAATTGGAGCAAGACAAATAGCATGAGACAAGAACTTTCAAAAGTTGGTTGGCGTAAACTGTTCACAGGTAAAGGGATGACTGACAAATGGGAGGCTTTCAAAAGTGCGACAATGAGAGTTCAGAGGCATTACATTCCTGAGAGTGAAAGGTACAGCTTTAGGGAACAATGGATGAATAAAGATATTGAGGTACTAGTCACAAATAAAAAAAGAATCATATATCACATATAGAAACTGAACCAAACAAATCTCTTCAAGAGTATAAAGAAAGTAAGGGCATTCTTATAAAGGAAATCAGGAGGGCAAAGTGGGGATATGAGATAGCCTTGGCAGATAAGGGCAAGTCTCATCCAAAAAGATTCTAAAAGTACATTAAGAGCAAAAGAGAAACTAGAGAGAAGGGCCCTTAAAGATCAACAAGGTCATCTATGTGTTGAACCTAAGGAGATGGGAGAGATACTAAATGAATGTTTCATGTCAGTTTTTACTGTGGAGAAAGAAATGGAGAAAATTTGGGGAAAACCTCTGATGTTTTGAAAGCAGTTCACATTAGAGAAGAGAAAGTACTGGAGGTCTCAGAAACATAGAAAATAGGAGCAGGAGGAAGCCATTCAACCCTTCCAGCCTGTTCCACCATTCAGCGTGGTCATTGCTGATCGTCCAATTCAATAGCCTAATCCTGCTTTCTCCCATAACCTTTGATCCCATTTGCCCCAAATGCTACATCTACCTGCCTCTTGAATACATTCAATGTTTTGGCATCAACTACCTCCTGTGGTAATAAATTCCACAGGCTCACCACTCTTTGGGTGAAGAAATGTCTCGTCTCCACCCTAAATGGTCCACCCCCGAATCCTCAAACTGTGACCCCTGGCTCTGGATGCACCAACCATCGGGAACATCCTCCCTGCACCTACCCTGTCTAGTCCTGTTAGAATTTTATAAATCTATGTGACATCCTCCCTCACTCATCTGAACTCCAGCAAAAACAATCCTAACCTAGTCAATCTCTCGACATATGTCAGCCTCGCCATCCCTAGAAGCAGCCTGGTTAACCTTCCCTCGAGAGCAAGAGCATCCTCCCTGAGAAAAGGATACCAAAACTGCACACAATATTCTAGGGGCGGTCTCACCAAGGCCCTGTATAACTACAACAACACATCCTTGCTCCAGTACTCAAAAACATAGAAAACAAAAGGTAGATAAATCTCCAGGACTGATCAAGTATATATTAGGTTGTTAGGGAAGAAAATACGGGTCTCTAACAGAGAAAAAAATGTATCATTTATAACTACAGGTGATATGCTGGAGGACTGGAGGGTGGCTAATGTTGTGCCTTTATTTAATAATGGCTGTAAGTAGAAGCCCAGGAACTATAGACCTGTGAGTCTGACATCAGTGGTAGGTAGGTTGTTGGAGAAGAATCTGAAAGATAGGTTTTACATGCAATTGGAGAGGCAAGTATTGATTAGGGATAGACAGCATAGCTTTGTGTGTGAAAGTTATGTCTCACAAACTTGAGTTTTGTGAAGAAGTAACCAAAAGGATTAATGAGGGTAGAGCTGTTGACATTGTTTACATGGACTGTAATAAAGTCTCTAATAAGGTTCTGCAAGGTTGACTAATTTGTAATGTTAGTTCACATGGGATTCAGGGGGAGCTTGGCAATTAGTTAGAAAATTAGCTTGACAGCAGGTGAAAAGATTGGTGCTGGCGGAGGGTTGTTTTCTGGACTGGAGGTCTGTGACCAGCGGTGTCCCACAGGGATTGGTACTGGGTCCACTTTTGTTTGACATTTATATATCAATTTGGATGAGAATATAGCAGGCATGGTTCATAAATTTGTGGATGACACCAAAGTTGGTGAAGAATACTATCTAAGATTACATAGAGATCTTGATTGATTGAGTCAATGGGTTGATGGAGTTTAATTTTGGATAAATTGGATTTTGGTAATACAAACAAGGACAGGACCTAGGAGAAAGTGAGGACTGCAGATGCTGGCGATCAGAGTCGAAAAGCGCGGCACTGGAAAAGCACAGCCGGTCTGGCAGCATCTGAGGAGCAGGAGAGTTGATGTTTTGAGAATGAGCTCTTCACCCAAAAGACAGGACTTATACAATTAATGGCTGCGCTATGGGTTGTGTTGTAGAACAAACAGACCTAGGAGTTCAGGTACATAATTCTTTGAAATATGCGTCACAGGTAGAGTGGTTACGAAGGCATTTCACACGTTCCTTCATTACCCAGACTGTTTAGTATAAAGAGTCGTGACATTATGTTGAGGTTAAAAAGGACATTGGTGAGGCCTCTTTTGGAATGCTGTGTGTGTAATTGTTTGCCCTGTTATAGAAGGGATATTATTAAACTGGAGAGGGTTCAGAAAATATTTACCAGGATGTTGCTGGGAATGGAGGGTTTAAGATATAAAAAAAGAATGGAGATCTGGGACTTTTTTTTAAACTGGAGCATATGAGGTTGAGGGGTTACATTACCAAGGTTTATAAAATCACGAGGGGCATAGGTAAGGTGAATAGAAAGGGGCTTCTTCCCCCTCAGGTGGTGGAGTTCAAAAATAGGGGACATATTTTTAAGGTGAGAGGAGAAAGATTTAAAATGGACATGAGGGGCAACATTTGTTTTTTTAAACGGAGAGTGGTTTGTGTGTAGAATGACCTGCCAGAGGAAGTGATAGCCGTAGGTACAGTTACAATGTTTAAAAGACATTTGGATAAGTATGTGAATAGGAAAGGTTTGGAAGGATACAGGCCAAAAACAGGCAGATGGGACTAGTTTAGTTTGGGAACACAGTCAGCGTGGACTGTTTCCATGCTGTATGATTTGATGACTCTAAATGCTAAGTGGAAAACCCATCTCAGCCTTTTTCAGAGGTTCCCAGAATCACAGGTGATCGTCTCTAGCTAATTCGATTCATTCCATATTATTTCAAAACACAGTTGGAGGCACAAAGGTTACGGGCCTTGACTATACTCCAGCTTATAGCAGCAAAGATGTGTGTTCCAGAACTTGCCCCTCCCCTAACCAAGCTATTCCAATACTGCTACAACATTGTCATCTGCCCATCAGTGGAAATCTGCCCAGGTATGTCCAGTACACTAAAAGCAGGGCAAAACAAAACCAACCAATTTTGGCTCCATCAGTGTACTCTTGATCATCAGTAAAGTAGTGGAAGTGATGGAAGTTCCCATCAACAGTGCGGTCTTTTAGCACCTGCTCAGCAATAATCTGCTCAGGAACACCCAGTTTAGGTTCTGCTCCTGACCTCATTGCAGCTTTGATTCAAACACGGATGAAAGCGTTGAATTCCAGAGGTGAAGTGACTGAGTTTGGCTTCAAGGAGCCTTGGCAAAACTAGAGCCAATAAGAACCAGGAGAGAACTCTCCGTTGGTTGGAGTTATATGTAGCACACAGAAAGATGGCTGTGATTGTTGAAGATCAATCATCTCAGCTCCAGGACATCCCATAGGTGTTCCTCAGGAAAGTGTCCTGGGAAAGTAAGGACTGCAGATGCTGGAGATCAGAGTCATGAGTGTTGTGCTGGAAAAGCACAGCAGGTCAGGCAGCATCAGAGGAGCTGGAGAATTGATGTTTCGGGCATAAGTTCTTTATAAGCCATTCACCATTCCTGATGAAGGGCTTGTGCCCGGAACGTCAATTCTCCAGCTCCTCTGATGCTGCCTGACCTGCTGTGTTTTTCCGGCACCACTCTCTCAACTCTAGTGTCCAAGGTCCAAACATCTTCAGCTGCTTTATCAATGACCCACCCTCCTTCATAAGGTTAGATAATCACAATATTCAGTGCCAGACTTGATTCCTCAGATACTGAACATCCAAATTTACAAATTTGGAGTAAGTAAAACATTCAGCCTCTCAAGCCTGGCCTGTTATTCATTAAGATAATAGCTGATCTATTTTTGAAGCAGACTATAGCCAAATGCATCTAAACCTGAACCTATTTGGTGGCAAGTAATATTCATGGCACACTAGTGGTATGTGCATCTCAAACAGGAGATGATCTGAACATCACCCCTTGGCATCCAATGGCATTACTGTTGTAGAATCTCCAAGAACCAAACAACAACTTGAGAGTTACCATTGACCAGAATCTGAACTGGGCTTGCCATATAAATACAATGGCTAAACAAGCAAGTCAGAGCTTAGAAATACTGTATTGAGTAACTTACCACCTGAATCCCTAAACCTGTCTGCTATCTACAAGGCAAAAGTGAGGAATGCAATGGAACCCCACTCATTTGGATGGGTGTAGTTCCAACAGCACTCAAAAAGCTTGACATCATCCAGAACAAAGCAAGCAATTTGATTGGCTCCACATCCATTCTCTCCCCCATCAGTGCTCAGTCGCAGCAGCAGTGTGGACTACCATCTAGATATGCTGCAGAAATTAACCAGAGATCCTCATACAGCACCTTCCTAATCCACAACCACTTTCATCTCAAAGGACAAGGGGCAATAGGTACCTGGGAAGTCACTCACTATCCTGACTTGGAAATATATTGCCCATTCTTTCAGTGACATTGGGTCAAAATCCTGGAATTTACTCCCAACCTACACGGACTGCAGTGGTGTAAATCACCACCACCTGAGTTTGGTGGTCGTTAGAGAGGGAATTCCAGAAGGGAGCAGGATATCCACACAGTGGTTGATGTAAAAATTAGGAGAAGGTGAGGACCGCAGATGCTGGGAGAGTCAGAGTCAAATAGTGTGGCACTGGAAACGCACAGATCAGGCAGCGTGCAAGGAGCCGGAGAGGGCTTATGCCCGAAACATTGACTCTCCTGCTCCTCAGATGCTACCTGATCTGCTGCACTTTTCCACTGCCACACTTTGACTTTGATATAAAACTTGCCCAAGGGCTCCCACAGTTTGTTTGATTTAGTCAGTTCACAGAAGTCGCTTGCAATTCTTATATTTGTTTTTTTTTAAAGATGTCCAGTTTTGGTTATTTTCTTGCACGTGCAGATGCATGAGTGCTCTTCAGTTTGAATGTGCTCATGCATGTCAGTGAGTGTGATACTGCGTGCAGCTTTAATGCCAACTCAGAAACCCACAGAAACCGATCAGCAGTTTCACTGAAACAGAGGACTCTCAAACTCAGTATCACATTACCATTTGGTTAAGACTGAAGAGCACTGGATCTGTTCCAGCTCCCTATTTGATGCTGTTCACGTACCCAATTTATAAATGCAGTCTTCTGCCCATTCGCACCATTTCAATGCTATCATGTCTCTCCTTGTCCAATTCACATGACTTATCACTACGTCAACAACTGAATCAGCATGCAACATTGGATCATCATAAATAACTTGCAGCCACTAAACACGCTGCTGGTTACAGCTCATTTGATATCGGGACACTTGCTACGATAACTGGCCTCATAAGCAATGTTATACTTCACACCCAAGGTAAACAAACCAAGGATCACAATCTATGTTGCCCTTATGAATAACAGCTAGATGCATCACCTCTCCATTACAGTGTGGTGTGGGCGACAATATAATATGATACAAAATGTGCTCCTCTAGTTTCAGTGATATTTATATTTCCCTGGGACATACAACTCTGCTGGGGCCATGGATCCCAGATCATGCAAAACCTTTAGTAGAATTCCTAGCCAAAAAGAAGTCCATCCTGACATTGTAGCATTCTACTTAAACCAGGAGTGAATTAATATGCAAAGTTAGTACCTTGGCTGACATTGACAACACAAACCCTGCCATAGCACCCTTGCCTACAAGACAGAAGATTAAGAGCTCAAACCCCACCCTAGAACACAAGCATGCCATCTATGTTGGCCCCATTAATGGAGGGCTGTATTGGCAGAAGTGCCATATTGCTGAAATGAAAACTCTACTAGCCCCCTCAGTTGGACAATAAAAATTCTATACTACCACATAAAAGAACGAGAGTGTTTTGGAAACAAAAATCACTCATGGGTTGTGGGTTTCATTTGCTCATCCAGCATTTATTTCTTATCTCTACATGTTCTTAAGATGGTGTGTGTGTGTGTGTGTGTGTGTGTGACAGTTGAAGGAACATCTCACCTCACCTCTGGAATTAAGTTCCTTTGTTCATGTTTGAACCAATTCGTCATGGAGTCAGGAGCTGAAGTGGCCCTGGTCAAACCCAAACTGGGCATCAGTGAGTGGGTTATTGCTGTGCAGGTGCTGTTTTAATACTGATGTGATGACATCTTCCATAACCTTACTGATGTTCGAGAGTAGACTGACAGGGTAATTGGCCAGGTTGGATTTGTCCTGTCTGGGCAATTTTCCACATATCTGGGGACATGTCAATGTTGTAACCGTACTGGAACAACTTGGCCAGGAACACTGCAAGCTCTGAAGCACAAATCTTCAGTGCTATTGCTGGAATATTGTCAGGGTCCACAGCCTTTGCAGTATCCAGGACCTCAAACTGTTTCTTGATATCACATGGAGTGAATCAAATTGGCTGAAGGTATCAGTGATGCAGAGGACCTCTGGAGGAGGCTGCGATGGATCTTGCACTCAACACTTGCATCTGTTGCAAATGCTTCAGCCTCATCTTTTGCACTAATGTGGTGGGCTCGCCCCATCATTGAAGAAAAGGATGCTTTTGCACACTTCTCCTCCAGCGAGTTGTTCGATTGCCCACCACTATTCACAACTGGGTAAGGCAGGACTGCAGAGTTAAGATCCAATCTGTTGGATGTAGGATAATTTAGCTCTATCACTTGCTGCTTATGCTGTTTAGCATGCAAATAGTCCTGTTGTTTGGTAACATCGGGTTGATGCCTCATTTTTAGGTACACCTGGTGTTGCTCCTGACGTGCCCTCTTCCACTCTCCATTGAACAAAGGTTAATCCTCTGGCTTAATGGTAATGGTTGAGTGGGGGATATACCAGGTCATGAGAGTGCATAATTCTGTTGCTGTTGATGGCCCACAGTGCCTCATGGATGCCCAGTCTTTAGCTGCTAAATCTGTTTGAAATCTGTCCCACTGAGCATGATGATAGTGCAGTACAAGATGGAGGTTATTCTCAATGTGAAGGAGGGACTTAATCTCCAAAAGGACTGTGCAGTGGTCACTCTTACCAATACTGGTCATGGATAGAAACATCTACAGCCTGCAGATTGGTCAGGATGAGGTCAAGTATGCTTTTCCCTCTTGTTGGTTCCCTCACCACTTGCCGGTCACCAAGTCCAGAAACTATGTCCTTTAGGACTGGCCCAACTCAATCAGGAGTGATGCTGCCAAACTGTTGTTGGTGACCATTAAAATCCCCTTCCAGAGTGCATTCTGTGCCCTTGCCACCCTTCCAGTTTTGTAGGGACAACTAATTTATCAGAGGGAGGACAATACACGGTAATCAGCAGGAGACTTTCTAACCCATATTGACCTGATACCCATGACATTTCATGGGGTCAGGAGTCGATGTTGAAGAATCCAAGGGCTCAATACTACCTCTCCTGGGTCTGACCTGCCGGAAGGACAGAACATATCCAAGGATAAGAGATGGTGGTGTCTGGGACACCGACTATAAAGGAAAAATTCAGTGAGTATGACTGTATCAGGCTGTTGCTTGACTAGTCTGTGAGACAGCTCTTCCAATTTTGGCACTAGCTCCCAGATGTTAGTAAGGAGGACTTTTCAGGGTTGACAGGGTTGTTTTTACCATTGTTATTTCCGGTGCCTAGGTCAATGCCAGGTGGTCTATTCAGTTTTTTTAAAAAGACTTTCTGTCAGTTGTTACAACTGAGTGGCTTGCTTTCTAATTAAGAGTCAACTAAATTGCTGAGGGTGTAGAGTCACATTTGGTCAGACAGAAATTCCTCCCTGATGGACGTGAGTGATCCAAATGGGCTTTTCCAACAATCAACAATGGCTTCATGGTCATCATTGGACTCCTCATTCCAAACTCTTTTATTGAATTCAAATTCCCCCCTCTGCCAAGGTGGGATTGGAATCCAGATCAAACTACCACCACCACCCCCCATTCCCACCTTCTCAGGGGCTATTGAGGAAGGGGAAAAGGTGTTGGCCAGCCAGTGACACACACATCCCATGAAAGAATGGAAAAAAACCTAGATCTATGGATTAATAATCCATCTCAGATTCCAGCATCTGCAATTTTTTTTTTGTTTCTGACTAATATCACTGGCACGACAGGCCCAGCAGAGTGCAGCACTCGTTGGTATACCCTGCGGGGGAGAGAATTGCCCTTAACATTGATTTTGGACACCAAGATGTTTCATTGTGCCAGAATAGTACCATTAGATTTAGATTACATTACAGTGTGGAAACAGCCCCTTCGGCCCAACAAGTCCACACCGACCCACCGAAGCACAACCCACCCATACCCCTACATTTACCCCTTACCTAACACTATGGGCAATTTAGCATGGCCAATTCACCTAACCTGCACATCTTTGGACTGAGGGAGGAAACCGGAGCACCCGGAGGAAACCCACACAGACACAGGGAGAACGTGCAAACTCCACAAAGTCAGTCGCCTGAGGCGGGAATTGAACCCGGGTCTCTGGTGCTGTGAGGCAGCAGTGCTAACCACTGTGCCACCGTACCATTAAGCCATCACCTCGACTTTAAACTTAATGTTACAAATTTAGACTGATACACTTGGCAAGCTCATGAACACTTTTTGCCACCAATGAAGAAAGACATAGTAAAATTCATAAATGTCTCTTCAAACCCAAGGTCCTGCTGGTCATGACAAATGTTTTCCCCTTCAATCATTTGGACAGTACCCCACTGTGTAGTGTCCTACATGGGGAAAAGCAATAGCTCCAATCTCCTCTCCAGTCACATACCATACCACGTATTGCCATTCCATGAAAATCCAATGGACCCATTATGACACCTTTAACTGACTGACGTTCAATTCCTATGCAGCCATTCAAGTCCACTATTTGGAACTAAATGCCATTATAATCACATGCCGGGTAACTCATGGCAAAAGGAAAGCTGCAGAAACTTCCCCAGATGATGACGTGGATTTCCTTGATATACAAGTAAAAAATACACCAAGTAATTCACTCTCCTGGTCCCACTCTATAACTCAGGCTACTCCATGGATGTTTGCACTTGGATGAAGTGGGTAAGAAACAACTGTGTGCTACTCAGTTTGCAAAGCCTGTTTTGTACGATGGGTTCTCAACCATCAAACTATTGTATGTATTCAGCAAATTTAAAATGAAATAAAATGACTGGTTTGTAGTAGACATTGATGTTTACTCACTGACTTTAAATAAAATCTCAATTTGCATAACTGATTGCAAATACTCAAAACCTGTCAAATACAATTGGAGAGTGAAGATAAACAGAAGCTATTTGTAATCATGATCAGATTTTTAAAAGGTTACATTATATATTCTGTAGCAAAAGACCCAGAACAAGACAATGTACATCAAACCACCTGCTGAAGTAGACTGGACCAATAGCATCGAGAGGAAGTGGTATGAATTATAAAAGCACAAACAGGATCCCCCTCCCCCTTACCCTTCCTCTTTCTTCTTTCCCCACTCACTACAATGAAGCAAAGTTGGACAGATCATTGTGCATGCATGATAGCTCCCACTCAGCAATATTCAGGCAACCACTGCAGTTTTAATCTTCATTCAAAACGGACAGAACAGTCAGTCCTTTGTGAATGATAAAACGTGTTAGAGGTTTTCCAACAGAACTCAGTGCTGTGAAAAGGGGCCAATGTATGATGCCCAGCTTCCATGTGGAGCCATTGCGGAGTCACCCGTTTATCAAAGTCACTCTTCCAGCTACGCTGCAGTCAACGTGGAGGCAACTTAGCTTGGCTAATCCAGTTAACCTGCATATCTTTGTACTGAGAGAGGAAACTGGAGTAGCTAGTGGAAACCCACACAAACACAGGGAGAACGTGCAAACCCCACAGTGTCACCCAAGGCTGGAATTGAACCCCGATCCCTGATGCTGCTGTGAGCAGTGTTGACCACTGTTCTAACGTGATACCCCAAGTCAGCTTACATTTTACCCCATCTCTTCCCCAGCGCTTCTGCTCTCCCCCCCTCTTTTGAATTTATTCTGCTTCCTTCTCTTGTCCATAAAACTGCATGCATTCAGAATTCCAAATAACCACATGTGTTTATACTGCATCCTTAAGGCAAGATTAGTGGTTTACAAGGATGGCAGCAAGCAGGAGACAAAAACGCATTATTAGAGATGCCCGAAAGGGCCATTCAATTTTTACTGAATTTTTAATGAGACGTAAAGTGATTTTGCCAGTGTGCCAACACTGATCACAGAAGGTTTCCAATATTACAATAGCAGTTACAGGTGGAATTCTAACAGTGGTGCGCCTTTCACAACAGTGTAATCATAACCATGGTCAGCCACTCTCATCCCCCTTTCCCCGCATGATTCTAAATGTAAATCGAAGTACTTGCTGCATGCATGGATGACAGTTGTGATTCTACAGTGAAGAAATTTTACATTATCGCCCACCAGGAGCTGCAGCATTGTCAGCTGATATTGGGTTGACAAAGAATTTCTTGGACAAAAATAGGAGGCTGTGCAGCATGATCACTTCACTGCCAAATGCTAGTCCCTCTCTTCTATGGCTGCTTCCCTAGATGACTGTGTCCTTACCAGCCTCCCATGTGGACATGCTGGAATTGAGGCTTCTGCTTTTGACTGGGGAGAACCATCCTCCACTGCATTCTCTCCTCTTAGTCCTAAAGTTGCAGGAATATTGGGTGCATGAGACTCCTAGATGTTCTAGCAGTGGAGTTGAGTGAACAAGACAGACTGCGTTACAGGTTGTGTGTCCACAGATCTCATCCAGAGAAGAGCTGAGCTGTGAGAAGTACAATTTCACACATACAAAACTACATTGCCTCTCCTTCGCTATCACAGATTCCTAATGACATGCTGGGTGCCCCCTACACAATAAGGACTGCAGCAGTTCAAGAAGACAGCCCATCACCAACTTCTCCAGGGTAAATAGGGATAGGCATTAGTTACTATTACATCTTCAGGGGATGCATTCACTGCACATGCAGTCACAATTCCTGCAACATTGCCAGTGAAACTGCAGAACATTTCCCTTGTATGTCAATCCAGTTTATCCAAAAACCTCTCTTCCTGATCAGACTCACTGCATTGGAAAGTTTCATAAAGTTGCATTTTTTAAATCTCCCTTTTATAAAAAGTGCGTGCAAAACCATAGAGATACTATTCTCAAAAGTATTGTATATTTCCTTTCATAATGTATGCCCCTAGTTATAAAACTTAAAAAGATCTTGCATGTCTTCAAAACTACATTACGAACACCCTTTCCACTTTTAAAATTTCAGTCAATGCCAGAATATTTCAGTGCAATGTTGTACAGAGGCTGGCAAGGAGAAGGAATGCTATCTTTCTAGTTAGGCCTTAGGTCAAGATCTGTCTACCTGTTACGCAGCCATGCTTCTGAAGATAAATTTGAACTTCCATTTGCCCACATTAATAAGTAAACTTCCATAGTCAACAGTTAGAAAAGCTGCAAATGGTCATGTTTACCAAAGCTCAAATAAGAATTTGACTGAATCCAGCCAACATATTAAGAACCTGAAACAGCCTTTCAAGCATTGCTGACTGTTGGCCAACAGCTTTTCTGAAGTGCGTGTGCGCTAATGTGCACCAAGGTACTCTATTCTTCAAAAGCCTTTTACCTAAAGGTTTTCTCTGCCCCTTTGCTGCCCCCCACAACACCTCCTTCGCCTCCTGGGTCTTGTTAAAGGAAACCTGAGTTTAATACTGAACACAGTGTCCAGACCCACATTTCTCCACCACTACCGCCAAGTTAGTGGCTATGAGTAGTGAGAGTCAGTAATTTGCTCAGGAATCCATACTTTCACCAACTTGAATTTAAAAAGCACCTTGTTACAGTCAGCCTGTTTATCATAAATCACCGTCACTATGGTTTCCAGTGTTATGAGCAAACAGACTGCTGTTATTGCAGCAATCTTTCATCTACACTGTCACCACAGACTCACCTAGTACTCTGATCATCAGACTTAGCACTCACAACAATCATTATACTCATGTGCAGTACTGAGAAAATCCTGCAATGGCAAAGGTGCCGCCATTTGAATCTCTTCTCAGGCATAAAACACTACTGCACCACCTTGTAGATGACCAGTGCCATTGTTTCCCTGATATCCTGGTCAATCTTTATCCCACAATAAATGTCATCAAAAACAAGATACGATCATTATCACATTAAAAACCAAAAGAACTGCAGGTGCTGTAAATCAGAAACAAAAGGGTTTGAGGAAGGGTCATTGGGCCCGAAATGTTAACTCTGATTTCTCTTTACAACTGTTGCCAGACCTGCTGAGCTTTTCCAGCAACTTCTGGTTTTGTTCATTATTACATTGCCATTTATGGAAATTTGCTGTACAGAAATTGGCTGCCCTATTTCCAGCATTACAAGCGACAATCCTTTACCGGGACATCATTGGTTGTAAAGCATCTTGGGGTTTCCGAGTCATGAAAGTTACGAGCTGACTTCAGTACGAAGAAGTGGATAGTGGGCTATCCAATGGACTGGAGGGAGGCATGGACTAATACTTTAGAGTTACAAGTTCAAATACCATCATTACAGCTGAAGCATGTTTTATTCAATTATAATAATGAATCTTGAATAAAATACCACTCATCAATAATGATCATCATGAAATTACTGGGTTTTCATGAAAAGCCAATGTACTTCAGGGAAAGCAATCTGCTGTCCCTACCTGGTCTGCAGATCTACACCAGTGTGGTTGATATTTAACTTCCCTCTGAAATAGCCCAAAGAGCATCTCGGTTGTATCAAATTGCAACAAATAAAAATAACATTGTGGGTGTATCTATACCAGATTGCATGCAGTGGTTTAAGGCAACAGCTCATTACCACAATCTCAAGGCTAATTAGGAGTTGGCAATAAATGTTGGCTTTGGCTGCATTATTCATGTTCCAAGGTCAACTAAATCAACCATTCAGCTTGCTTTGAAATCTGTATTAAGTTCAAATCACTGGTCTTTTTTGTGTAAGTGCACTGGGCACTGAGGAACCAAACGTGAAACTTATTAACCCCGGTAATTTTCCCAAGTAGAACCTACTGATCCTCAAGAGTTATGAAGAGCAGAGCTCAGCACCTGGAATCTTATTTTAATGCATTTCCTCAGAACAACAGGCCACGTTTAACAGGAACTGCAATTGATCAGGCCCACCTGTCATCAGGGACTGCATTTTATGATTTTTTTTCCAGATGGTGGATGCATGACTCACTTCTGTTAGATTCACTGTCAACTTTGCACCAACCTGTTGCATTTTCTCCAAATCCAGGCTTGGCCTGCTGAAGTCTTGGCCCTGTCGGTGCCGTTTGCAGGGTGTCGCCTGGTCAACTGAGGTGCCGACACTGTGCAGTATGATCTGTCCGGATGGCCTCTGGACCAAGGGATGGAGTCTTTTAGGAGGGGTGGCACTGAATGGCACAGGGCTGCTGTGGATATACTTCTGATCGGCTTGTGGTACAGGCTTGAAAGACATGCCACACAAGTCTTTGACCTCTTCATCGCTAGACGACGCACTGTCGCTGTAGCAACTGAGTCTGTTCACCTGCGACCACTTGCGCTTCTCCCCTCCAAATTCTCTGTTGATGCGTTCAAGCTCTTCCTCAGAGCTCTCGCAGTCCAGTGGATCAAATACAGTCCGTACTTTGCAGAGGTGCTCCTGACTTTCACGACATATCGGCGACAATGACGACAGGCGACAATTCCTTTGACTTTCTGCAAAGAGTTGAGAAAACAAGATCCTGTTTCATGAAGCCTTTCATAACTGCATTTTTGGAAAAATAAGCCACACAATGATACAGCACAAACAGAGGCCATTCAGCCCATCATGCCAACCATTGTAGGCGGAGTCATGATTCAGATTTGATATAGACCACATACTTTAATAAAAAAAGCTTACCACGGCTTGTGAAAAACTCTCAACTAGCTGATTCTCAAAAGGTACCACTACATATTTTCAGGATATTGAGATAATATACTTAGTTTGCTTATAGTAGCAACTGAATAAAAGCTGAAAATTAATTTATTTTAATCAAAACACATCACATTGATTTAAAGTTGAAGTCATTCTATTGCACCAGGATCGAATCCCAGCCAGCAGTGTTGTGGTTCTCTTACTGGACTGGTAATCTGAATTTAATTATCCAGAAACAAGAGTTCAAATAGTAGCTGGGGATTTTACATCAAATGAACTTGAAAACAAAACTAGTCGTCAATAAGTGATCCTGAGGCAGCCAAGGTGGTTGCAAAAACTCTCCGGTTTGCCAATGTCCCTCAAGGAAGGAAATCTGCCAGCTTTACCCTGGTCTGGGCTACACATGACTCCAGAATCTCAGCAAGGTCATCGGCTGTTAACTGAAATGGTCCAGTAAGCCACTCACTTATTCAGGTGGCAGGTTACTACCACTATTTCAGGGGCAATTAGGGATGGAAAACATATGCTAGACTTAATAGGGACACTCACATCCCATGAATAAATCATAGGCCAAGATCTCCCACACGCTTCATTCAACATTTGCATTGTTTTGCTCTTCATCTCTCCTACCCAAATTTGGCAACAATTTACTATAGCAGCTCTAGGTCCCTAATCAACACAGAAAATAGGAGCAAGAATAGACCCTTCATCGAGCCAGCTCCACCACTCAATACGATCGTACCCGAGCATTCAAGTCAGTATCCTGTCCCTGGGCTTGCTCCCCTTGCCTTTCAATCCCTTCAGCCCTAAGAACTATATCTAACTCCTTCTTGAAAGGATTCAATGTTTTGGTCTCAACCACTTCCTGCGGTAGAGAATTCCACTGGCTCACCCTCTGATGGTGAAGAAATTTCTCTTCATCTCTGTCCTGAATGGCCCAGCCCATATCCTTCGATTGTAGCCCCTGGTTCCCGACTACTTATCATCAGGGATATTCTTCTTGCATATATACCGAGTCATGTTAGAATTTATTTTTCAGAGATCCTCCTCCTCATTCTTCTAAACTCCAGTGAATATTATCTTAACCAATTCAGTTTATCCTCAAATGTCAGTCCTGCCATCCCAGGAATCAGTCTAGTAAACCTTTGTTGCACTCACTCCATAGCCGGAACATCTTTCCTCAGATAAGGAAACTAAAACTGCACACAATACTCTAGGTATGATTTCACCTGTAAAAGGTGCAGCAATACATCCCTTCTCCTGTATTTGAATCCTCTCACTATGATGGCCAACATACCACTTGCCTCCTTTGCCACCTGCTGTAAACTTTTTGTGAATCCAGGTTGACTCGATGCAATCCTGTGGGAGAAAGCGAGGACTGCAGATGCTGGAGACCGTCCAACCACATGGGTCAATATGGATTTCACCAGTTTACTCATTCCCCCTCCTCCCACCTTACCCCAGATCCCTTCCAACTTGGCACCACCCTCTTGACTGTCCACCTTCCTTCCCACCTATCCACTCCAACCTACTTTCACCACCCCTGTCCCCACCTACCTAGCACATTCTCAGCCACCTTCCCCCCAGCCCCACCCCCCTTCCTATTTATCTCTCAGTCCCTTTGGCCCACAAACCTCATTCCTGAAGAGGTGCTTATGCTCGAAATGTTGATTATTCTGCTCATCGGATGTTGCCTGACAGGATGTGCTTTTCCAGCACCACACAACTTGTAAAACAGTGACAGGATTGAATCAAGTGCTCAGCTATTAAATCTTTTGTAATGAATTCTAGTATTTTTCCTACTATTGGTTTCAGGTTAACTTGTCTATGGTTCCCTGTTTTATCTCCACCTCCTTTTTAAAATAGTGGGATTACATTACCCTCCATCAGAACCTTACAGGGTTTAGAATCTTGGAAGACGATGACCAATATTTCTATTATTTCTAGGCTCACTTCCTTAAGTATTTGGAGATGTGAATTACTGATCCCTATAATCCCATCAATTTCCCCAGTGTCATTTCCCCAGTGCCATTTCCTTACTAATACTGATTTTGTTTAGTTCCTCTCTCTCACTAGACCATTGTTTGCCAAACATTTTTGTGATGTTGTTTGTGTCTGCCTTTTCGATGACAGAATCAAAAATATGTATTTAATTAGTCTACCCTGTTATAATGCTTCCATTTCTGATTGTAAGGGACTGACACTTATCTTCACTAACCTTTTTTTCTTCATTTTTCCAAAGAAGCTTTTGCAATCAGTTTTTATGTTCCCTGTAAGTTTATCTCCATTACCTTTTTTTTCTTTCATTCAATGCTTTTTATCCTCCTTTGTTGAAATCTAAACTGCTTTTGCTGTTTGCTACTCTTTTTAGCCAATTTGTATGCTCTTTCCTTGCACCTAAGACCTATTTTTTCTTGTTGGTCATGGCAGGCCACCTTACCTGTTTTATTTGTACCACACAGGAATGAACAATTGTTGCCGTTCCCTTTATGCACTCTTTATTTTCCATTGCCTACCCACCATCGTCCTTTTAAGTAACATTCACCAATCTATTGTAGCCAGCTCACACCTGATACCATCATAGTTTCCTTTATTTAGAATCAGGATCCTGATCTCAGAGTGACCAACCACTTCACTCACCATCGTAATAAATAATTCTATCTTATTATGGTCACTCTTCCCCAAGGAGCCTCACACAGCTAGATTGCCAATTATTCCTTTCTCATTACAGAATACCCAGTCTGGAAAGACCTGTTCTCTGGTTGGTTTGACCTAGTGATCCAGAAAGCCATCTCATATACCCTCCAGGAATTCCTTCTCTATGGCATTGTTATTCAATGGATTTGCCTAATTTATATGCAGATTTAAGCTGCCCAAAGTCACAGCCGTACTTTTACTGCTTGCAACTCTAATTTCCTATGCAATGCCTTCTCCAATGTTACCACTACAGACCTATGTACAATCCCCATCATTGTTTGCTGCTCCCTTGATGTTTCTAAGCTCTACCCATAGACTCCACTTCACCACAGCCAATACCCTTCCTGACTATAGTATTAATTATCTTTAACCAGCAATGCTACCCCATCAACTTTTCCTCTTTGCCCTCCCCAAAACTGAACAACCCTGGATATTCCTTTTCCATTCCTGCTCTCTCTGGTTACTTTCACCACAATTAATTGACAATTTGTTCATACATTGGCAGTCATAGGGTTATTCGTTAGCAACAGGAGGGGAGTATGCCGAGCTAGAGTTAATGGAGAAACAGTGAGATGGAGGAAGAGAAGAGAAAAGTGTCCTTCTGAAACAAAAAGGAGACTGGAGAAAAGGTTTGGACTCAAAGAAGAAAATTATGACAGCTGAAAGCATAGTCATCAATGGCACAAGGGAGGAAGTGAAGAATGTGCAAGAGGAATGCAGAGATCTCACAGGGTTTGAGGGGTCTCTGAACTGTTCCCCTGTCTTGTGCCATACCATTGAACATCTTCAAGAATGGCCTGGGAACTGACCAGGGAGGGGCTGCAACTTGACAAAAAAAAACTTATCGGCAGACACTGGTGGAAACAGTTGAGGAGAAAGTGAGGTCTGCAGATGCTGGAGATCAGAGCTGGAAATGTGTTGCTGGAAAAGCGCAGGTCAGGCAGCATCCAGGGAACAGGAGAATCAACGTTTCGGACATAAGCCCTTCTTCAGGAATGAGGAAAGTTTGTCCAGCAGGCTAAGATAAAAGGTAGGGAGGAGGGACTTGGGGGAGGGGCGTCGGAAATGTGATAGATGGAAAGAGGTCAAGGTGAGGGTGATAGGTCAGACTGGGGTGGAGGCGGAGAGGTCGGGAAGAAGATTGCAGGTTAGGAAGGCGGTGCTGAATTTGATGGATTTGACTGAGACAGGGTGGGGGGAGGGGAAATGAGGAAACTGGTGAAATCCGAGTTCATCCCTTGTGGTTGGAGGGTTCCTAGACGGAAGATGAGGCGTTCTTCCTCCAACCGTCGTTTTGTTGTGGTCTGACGATGGAGGAGTCCAAAGACCTGCATATCCTTGGTGGAGTGGGAGGGGGAATTGAAATGTTGAGCTACAGGGTGGTTGGGTTGGTTGGTCCGGGTGTCCCAGAGGTGTTCTCTGAAACGCTCCGCAAGTAGCCGGCCTGTCTCCCCAATATAGAGGAGGCCACATCGGGTGCAGAGGATGCAGTAGATGATGTGGGTGGAGGTGCAGGTGAATCTGTGGCGGATATGGAAGTTTCCTTTGGGGCCTTGGAGGGAGGTGAGGGGGGAGGTGTGGGCGCAAGTCTTTCACCTCCTGCGGTTGCAGGGGAAGGCGCCGGGAGTGGAGGTTGGGTTGGTGGGGGGTGTGGATCTGACGAGGGAGTCACGGAGGGAGTGGTCTTTACGGAATGCTGATAGGGGAGGGGAGGGAAATACATCCTTGGTGGTGGGGTCCGTTTGGAGGTAGCGGAAATGATGGCGGATGATGCGCTGTACATGGAGATTGGTGGGGTGGTAGGTGAGGACCAGTGGGGTTCTGTCCTGGTGGCGGTTGGAGGGGCGGGGTTCAAGGGCGGAGGAGCGGGAAGTGGAAGAGATGCGGTGGAGGGCATTGTCGACCACGTCGGGGGGGAAATTGCGGTCCTTGAAGAAGGAGGCCATCTGGGTTGTGCGTTGGACTGGTGGAAACAGTCCATTGCTAAATTCTACATGATGACTGGAACAAAGGGAGATGATACAGATAAAATAGCCTCAGGCAACAACTATGTATCAATGAAACCTGGGGGTGAGACATGATTTCTCAAAGTAGAAAGAAAACATGCTTAACTAAAATGTAACCTTCGCCCCAATACTGTGAATGGGATCGCCTTGTCATTCCCTAGGTTCCTAAGCAGTTATCTGGTTATAGAAACGCATAGCATCCTCAGTGTCAGGTGAGGTGCGATTCAGTTGCCATTGTCCAAGCACACACTGTATATGAGCTCAAACAGGCCTGTGGTTGGAGTAGTGGGTTGGACAATCAATGGAGGTGGTGTAATGGTGGTCACTCTATTATCAGCTGATAGGATGAAATTGGATGGAATGAAAGAAATGGGAAAAAATTCATCAAGGCTCACACTCAATGACCAGTAAGTCCAAATAGGAAAAGTGTGAAATTATGATGAGTGGGTGGGAAAAGAGAGGCAGGTCACAGACTGAATGAAGACTATAATGCACTCTTCAATGAAATAATGCAATCCTGGCTATTTTTCCTCACAATCATTAATTACTTCTCAAGCAAGGTAACAGAGGTTCCACTAGCCCCCATAGAAACAATGACAACAGAAAGGTTGGAATGCATGGGAACACTTAGTTACAGAGTCATACAGATCTATATCTCAGAAGAAGACCCTTTGGACCATCACACTCACGTTGGTCAAATATAAGGACCTGAATATTCTAATCCCATTTTCAAGCACTTGGTCCATAGTCTTGGTGTCTCAAGTGCATATCTAAATGCTTCTCAAATGTTAGAGGGTCTCTGCCTCTACCACAGAGTTCCAGATTGCCACCACCCTCAGAGTGAAAACATTTTTCTCACACACCCTCTAAACCACCCGCTCCTTACTATAAATCTGTGCCTTCGATCCCTCCCTCAATGGGAAAAGTTTTCTTGTCTATCCTATCTATGCCCCTCATCACTTTAGGCATCTCAATCACCACCCCTCAGTCTTCTCTGTTCTAAAGGATAACAACCTCAGGTTTTCTAATCTTTCTAACTGAAATGCTCAGTCCTGGTAATGTCTTCAAGTCTAAAGCTCCCAAAACAGCACACTTCTTCCCTAATTGAAGTGGATGGGTCTGCAGTCAAAAGACAGCCTAGGTTAGAGCCAAAAGGATGAACAAGTTGCCCACCACATCAATGTTTACATTTGCTTAAAGTCATTTCCTTGACAGTTTACATATTTTAGGTTACATTGCACCTACATACAATCTATACCAATTTCCTCAAGCATAGTCAACAACATACAGGACAAACCAGTCATTCATTCCTTATTTACCTTGGTCAATCAGTGCCAGTTCTTGATTCTCCCCTTCCGAATCGTCACTGTCATCCTCATTTCTTGGCGAGTAGGATATCTACCGAGACAAGTCAGGAAGATAAAGCAGGTCATTGAAAGGAATCAAAGGAGAACTAGGCAATGCAGAGAGAGTTAGGGTTTCCAAGCCACATCAGTCTTTAGAAATATAGAGAGGTAAGATTGGCACCAAGGGTTCAATGAGGGGCTCTGCAGTATTATTAACCCTGTTTGGACACGTCACTGAATAACCTCCCACTTCCATTACGGATCCCATTAATTGTTTCAGAAGGCCATCCTCAGTTTACCACATTCCCCACCAACTGGATGCAATCAATCTCACCTTGACCTTAATGAGTAAGCAGATAAGAACACAGGATGTGATCTTTTCCAGTGCTTCAGTCACTCCAGACTGAATTGAGTTCTCACATGCATACAAATTCACCTACAGACCAAAATGTTTTTTGAAAAGAATACAGACTTTATTTTTGAACCCTACCCTTGTTTAAAAAATCCATTAATGGATCTCCTCCCTGTAAATGATTCAGTCAAATGTACTCCAGTTTCACACTTGCTCGAGAGTGACCTTTGTTATAACCCTCTTGCATATTGATCCTGAAATAGACTGTAAATATGTGAGGGCCAAGTCTAACCTTCACAAAATATGCATCCTACTGTGAACATTTTTTCTTAAACTGACACGAAGATAGTTGCTATCACACACTGAGACACATTTAAGACAGAGGAGTAACAACAGGTAATTCAGTCCAGTCTACTCTGCCATTCGGAGAGATTATGGCTGATGTGATAATACTCAGCTCCAGTTTCCTGTCTTTCCTCCATAACCTTCCATTCTTTCACTGACAAAAAAACCATCTAGCAACCTCACTTTTAATATACATAATGATCCAGCCTTTACAGTCTTCTGCACTAAACAATTCCACAGATTTACTAACCTCAGAAGAAATTCAACCTCATCTCTGTCTAAGGGTGTCCACTTAGTCAGAGATTACACCCTTTGGTCGTAGACATTGCCAAAAAGGAAACAACCTTTTAACATCTAACCTGTCAAGTCCCAAAAGAATTTTGCATATTTCAATTAAATTGCCTCTCATTCTTCTAAGTTCCAATGAGTACACAGCAAATCTACTCAAACTCTCCTCATAAGACATTCCTTCCTTACCTTCTCTGGACAGTCTGCAATGCCAATATATCTGTCTTTAGATAACAGGCTGAAAACTGCATACAATATTTCAGTTGTAGTCTGATTATTTCCTTATGTAGTTTTAGCAAGAGCTAACTATTTTATATATTCCCTTTTCTTAGAAATAGAAGTCAACATTACATTTATCTTCCTTATAACCTGAACATGGATGTTAGCTTTTTGTGGTTTATGCACAATGATCCGTGAATCTCTATGTAGTTTTCAGTCGTCTTTCTCCATTTAAATAATATTCAGCTCCTCCATTCTTAATATAGTAAGTAATACTGTAGAGACTCTACCATAGTGTCTCTCTCTACCACTAATCCTCAGACAGATCCAAGACAAGAATTGACATGGTAGGCTGCTCTGAAAGGTCAAATTGCATGGAATCCAGGGAGAGCTCACAATTGGATGCAACATTGGCTTCTTGGTAGGAAGCAGAGGGTAATAATGGAAAGTATGCTTGTCGGATTAGAGGCCTGTGACCAGTGGAATGTCTCAGGGGTCGGTGTTGGGCCCATTCCTGTTTGTTATCGAATGAGTGATTTGGAACAGAATGTACAAGGCATGATTAGTAAGTTTGCAGATGACTCTAAAATAGGTGGTACCATGGACAGTGAAGAAGGTTGTCAAAAATTGCAGCAGGACCACATTCAGCTGCAAAAAAGTGGCCTGAGAAATAGGAAATGAAGTTTAATATAGATAAGTGTGGTCTTGTATTTTGAAACGTCTAATAAAGGTAGGAATTTCATGATGATTGGTAGGGCCTTGAAGGAGTGTAGTGGAACAGAGGTACCTTGGCATCCAGGAGCACTGTTCTCTGAAAGTGGAGTCACAGGTAGACAGGGCAGTAAAGAG
The DNA here is from genome assembly GCF_037043375.1 of Chiloscyllium plagiosum. NCBI lineage: Eukaryota > Metazoa > Chordata > Chondrichthyes > Orectolobiformes > Hemiscylliidae > Chiloscyllium > Chiloscyllium plagiosum. Next base: position 133,357,688 of record NW_028270141.1, read on the forward strand.
GGTTTTTGGCCTTGCATTGCTTTTTCATTAAGAAAATATATTGATGTTAAAAACTACAGGAACTTCAGAACGGTTCTGAAGGAGGGTCACTGGATCTGGAACGTTAATGGATTTCTCTTCACAGATGCTGCCAGACGTGCTGAGTCTTTCCAGCAATTTCTGCTTTTGTTTCTGAATATACATAAATTATTCAGGTGTTCGGAAATAATTCCATGTGCTTTTTATCAAATAATGCTTTACTTGACTTAAATCTAAAAAAAAAGCCAACATCATGTTGATGATCATTCTGAATTAACCAATTCCTTCTACCCATTTATCTCTCTATAGTTGTTTTTTTTTAAAAAGTCTTTTGCCCAGAGAAAGAACAAGACCAGCACTGATTGTGTGTACCTATTTGTCACTGAGAATCTAGTGGAGTGTCATTGTCAACAGCTTCCCAGGCTGCATGTTGAAAATACAACCCCATTAACAATTGTTTGCCCATTTCAGAATTTGAATTCCACTACGATGAAGGAATAGTAATATACCAAAAGTAGGGTGGGGCTTGGCTTTGACAGATACATAAAGATGGTGGATTTCACTACGTTTGCAGCTTCTGTCCTTCTCAGTGGTGGAGGTCAGGATGTTGAGTGGTGCTTGAGAAAAGTGGCACAGAAATTGCCAATATAACAACAGTCACTGCCTTTCAGAAATTACTTGTGTGAAGCTGTTTTAAATGATTCAATGACCCTAATCTTTTTTCTATTGCCTGGCAACCAGTCAGTTATTCATACCAAACATTGAGCAAAGAAGGTCATCCTCAAGCACAGTTTAAATTTACCTTCCACTAATTGTAATTCAGCTTAGAAGAATTAGCCTGGATTTACCTCATCTACATATAAATACCACTTAGCATATTATGTGTTATTAATGTTGTATTTATCACATAATTCTTTACTCGAGTTGTACATTATCAATGCAAGGCAAGACAACAGATTAGACCAAAACATTTATAAAGTATCATTGGTGACACATCACACCTCTCAAAAATCTCAAAGTACTCTGAATACAAAGGGTTACTTTGAAAACACTGACCCACTCTGTTTGCCAGTAGGCAAATGCAGCAGCTATTTTACATACAGCAACACCCCACAAAGAACAGAAATATGAACACAGTCCTTCTCTGTTTTCTTTTAAACTCAGTGTTAGTTAAAAGGATAAATTTTGACCAGACAATTTTAATTTAAAATAAACTTGCTTATGCCTTAAAACTATGATTTCTAACCCTCATCAATGGCCCTGGGGTCTCCTGAAATTAAAACATTCAACCACTCATTTATTACTGCACAACAAAATCATTGGACTAGTAGAAAAAAAAAACTGTGGATTTTCCACTTTCTTTTGGTTACAGAAATAGTGGAGATGGGATAAGGAACTGGCAAGTTGAATGGGAGAACTACTTGCAGACAGGAGTTCATGTGATAAAACCTTCAGGAATACATTTAAATCAGAGTAAATTTATCTAAAGAAATCAATCAAATCAAATCTCACAGACTGGCTCCGTTATCTACTATACCATTGACTGACTGGCAATTTGTGGGACATAGGACTGGTAAGTATTGATCAAGTAAAACACAACACAGCCAATGGCTGCAAAGACTTGCCATCACTGATTTCTTAGAATTGAGAGCAGTAAAAGAAATGTGCCTTTATACAGCACCTTTCATGACCACTGGATACCTTAAAGTACTTTTTAAAATCAAATAAGGAATCAATGTTGAAATCTTGCTTAACATAATAGCCCAACATGCACACAGCAAACTCTCACAAACAGCAACGTGCTAATGAACCATCTAATTCTTTTTGTGATCAGGACCTCACCACAGGATCAGTTACGTCAAACTGAGAGGATAGACACAGCTTTTGGTTTAGCATCTGATCCGAAAGAAGTACATTCAACATGAAAGAACCCCCTCAGTACTAGACTGGGACATCAGTCAAGGTTTATCTGCTTAATGTTTGGAGTGGGACTTGAACCCACAGCCTCTGACTTCAGGATCTACTTATACAAAATTATGTGAGAATTTCAAAGTGTAAATCAGAAGAAACATTATCAAATGAAAAAAGAGGGTTGGTAACCAAAAGATAGATATTAAGATGTCGCAAAAGGAGCGGATGGTGATGTGAAGAAAATTCTTCTAAAATAATGCAGTGATGCTTTATAATCTGGAATGCATTGCCTGGTAGGTTGTGGAAAAATATTTAATCATGATTTTAAAAGAGAACAGATAAATATTTATAAAGTAGAAGTATTATGATTCTGTTTGCCGAGCTGGGAATTTGTGTTGCAGATGTTTCGTCCCCTGTCTAGGTGACATCCTCAGTGCTTGGGAGCCTCCTGTGAAGCGCTTCTGTGATCTTTCCTCCGGCAATTGTAGTGGTTTGAATCTGCCGCTTCCGGTTGTCAGTTCCAGCTGTCCGCTGCAGTGGTCAGTATATTGGGTCCAGGTCGATGTGCTTATTGATTGAATCTGTGGATGAGTGCCATGCCTCTAGGAATTCCCTGGCTGTTCTCTGTTTGGCTTATCCTATAATAGTAGTGTTGTCCCAGTCGAATTCATGTTGCTTGTCATCTGCGTGTGTGGCTACTAAGGATAGCTGGTCGTGTCGTTTCGTGGCTAGTTGGTGTTCATGGATGTGGACCGTTAGCTGTATTCCTGATGTCCTATGTAGTGTTTTCTGCAGTCCTTGCATGGGATTTTGTACACTACATTGGTTTTGCTCATGCTGGGTATTGGGTCCTTCGTTCTGGTGAGTTGTTGTCTGAGAGTGGCTGTTGGTTTGTGTGCTGTTATGAGTCCTAGTGGTCGCAGTAGTCTGGCTGTCAGTTCGGAAATGCTCTTGATGTATGGTAGTGTGGCTAGTCCTTTGGGTTGCGGCATGTCCTCGTTCCATTGTCTTTCGCTTAGGCATCTGTTGATGAAATTGCGTGGGTATCCATTTTTGGCGAATACATTGTATAGGTGTTCTTCTTCCTCTTTTTGCAGTTCTGGTGTACTGCAGTGTGTTGTGGCCCTTTTGAGTAGTGTCTTGATGCAACTTCTTTTATGTGTGTTGGGATGGTTGCTTTCGTAGTTTAGGACTTGGTCTGTGTGAGTGGCTTTCCTGTATACCTTTGTGGTGAATTCTCCGTTCGGTGTTCTCTGTACCATCACATCTAGGAATAGGAGTTGGTTGTCCTTTTCTTCCTCTCTAGTGAATCGGATTCCTGCAAGTGTGGCGTTGATGGTCCGGTGTATGTTTTTAATGATTACAAAGGTGTCATCCACATATCTGACCCAGAGTTTGGGTTGAATTTGCAGTAAGACTGTTTGTTCTAATCTTTGCATTACTGCTTCTGTTATGAATTAAGAGATGGGTGAGCCCCTGGGTGTGCCGTTGATTTGTTCATATATTTGACAGAACAGACAACAGGACGTTGAACCGATCAACAAAGACGGCATACTCAAACTACTGGACCTGTGCCTCACAACCCACTTCACATTCAACAACCAAATATACGAACAAGTCAACGGCACACCCATGGGCTCATCCATCTCTGGACTCATAGCAGAAGCGGTAATGCAAAGATTAGAACAAACAGTCTTACCTCAAATTCAACCCAAACTCTGGGTCAGATATGTGGATGACACCTTTGTAATCATTAAAAACACAGAAATAGAGAACACACACCGGACCATCAACACCACACTCACAGGAATCCGATTCACGAGAGAGGAAGAAAAGGACAACCAACTCCCATTCCAAGACGTGATGGTACTGAGAACACCGAACGGAGAATTCACCACAAAGGTATACAGGAAAGCTACACACACAGACCAAGTCCTAAACTACGAAAGCAACCACCCCAACACACACAAAAGTTGCATCAAGACACTATTCAAAAGGGTCACAACACACTGCAGTACACCAGAACTGCAAAAAGAGGAAGAAGAATACCTATACAATGTATTCGCCAAAAACGGATACCTGCGCAATTTCATCAACAGATGCCTAAGGGAAAGACAACAGAACGAGGACATGCCGCAACCCAAAGGACTAGCCACACCACCATACATCAAGAGCATTTCCGAACTGACAGCCAGACTACTGCGACCACTAGGACTTATAACGGCACACAAACCAGCAGCCACTCTCAGACAACAACTCACCAGAATGAAGGACCCAATACCCAGTATGAGCAAAACCAATGTAGTGTACAAAATCCCATGCAAGGACTGCAGAAAACACTACATAGGACAAACAGGAAGACAGCTAACGGTCCGCATCCATGAATACTAACTAGCCACGAAACGACACAACCAGCTATCCTTAGTAGCCACACACGCAGATGACAAGCAACATTAATTCGACTGGGACAACACTACTATTATAGGACAAGCCAAACAGAGAACAGCCAGGGAATTCCTAGAGGCATGGCACTCATCCACAGATTCAATCAATAAGCACATCGACCTGGACCCAATATAACCGACCACTGCAGAGGACAGCTGGAACTGACAACCGGAAGCGGCAGATTCAAACCACTACAAATGCCGGAGGAAAGATCACAGAAGCGCTTCACAGGAGGCTCCCAAGCACCGAGGATGTCACCTAGACAGGGGACGAAACGTCTGCAACACAATTTCCCAGCTCGGCAAACAGAACCACAACAACGAGCACCCGAGCTACAAATCTTCTACAGACTTTGAAAGTAGAACTATATTAAAAGGAATGCGACTAATTTTTTTTAAAATTCTAGCTGGCTAAGCCAGCATTTATTGTCCATCCCTAATTGCCCAAAGGACAGTTACGAGTCAACCACAGTGCTTTAGGTCTGGAGTCACATGTAAGCCAGACCAGTAAGATGGCAGTTTCCTTCCCTAAAGGACAATAGCAAACCAATGGGCTTTTCCAACAATTGATATTGGCTCATGATTCAGATTTTTAAAATGGAATTCAAATTCCACCATTTGCCATGATGGGTTTCAAACTCAGGTCCCCCAGAACATCATTGGGACTCTGGATTAACAGCCCAGCAATAATACGAACAAGCCATTGCCTCCCTGGAGCACTAGCACAGGCACAAACGATCTACAATTCAATAGCTTATAAAAGGATCTTCAATTTTTCACCAGATTGAAGCTTTCCTCCTCTCATTAGAAATTTACAGACAGCTATGTTGAAGAAATGGCTTATTTACACCCAGCACAAAATGGCAGCATGGCAGAAAGAAGCTCAATATTAGCATATCTGCACCTCAGCATTCTTCCCCAGGAACAATTACCAGATGCAGTCACCTCACATGAAAGTAGGTAGGGAGGACTATTTTTTTTCCCTGGTGAGATTGTCCAGAATCTGAACTCAAAATTGGAGCTAGGCTACTCAGTGGTGAAATCAGGAATGGCATGTTCACACAAACAGCACAGAAAATCTAGCATCTATATAAAATAGGTGTGTGGTTGTTCGGTGATTGTTTTTGACCAGTCCAGACATAATGGGCTGTTTGCCTTTTTCTATGCTATAGATCTCCAGGATTATACAACTTTGTACAACTAGGAATTTATGAAGAACTAACAGGATAAGAACAGGCTATTTATCTCAACTACTTTATGCCTGTGTTGACACTCAACCACTCTGTCCCATGCATGCATCAAACATTTCACTGAATGTTTTACTCCTGTTGCCATGAATCACCAAGTTACTATAAGAAGTAGAACCAGAAGTTGACCATAAAGTCTATAAAGCTCCTGCTCCATAATTCATGATGGCTGAATTTCTACTTCAACTCCATCTTCCCATATCCTTCCATTTCTCAACTCTGGAAAATCTATAGATCTCAGACTTAAATATCCACAACAACTGAACATTTAAGGCTCTCTGAGTGCAGAAGTGTCTCCTCTTCTCAGCCCTAAATTACAAATATCATGTCAGAAATTATGACTCCACCAACTGATTGTAGATTCTCCAGCCTCAGGCATTTGACAAGTTTTACACTACTCAATGGGATCACCCAACACCTTTCTAAACTGCAGAGAATACAAATCCAATTGACTCAATCTATCCTCAAAAAGGACCCTCAAATCCTCCAACTAACTTCCCATCTGAGGAATCTTCATAAACTTTGCTGTACCCTCTTTTGGCAAATACTTCCTTCCTCATGTTCAGAGGCTATATGCATATTGATTTTACACTCCCTTGCAGCAAAGGACAACACTGACTTTGCCATTGTAATTGCTTTTTGTGCATAGTGTACAAGAACATCCAAATCTCTCTAAATACCAAAATCTAAGACTCCATCCACTCGTTTCCATTCTACTTTCAGTTTCCAGCCATGGCTTAGTCAGTACTCTGTGTCTTGGAATTAGAGCATTATCCCCGTTCCAGGCCCGGATCCTAAAGACTAGTTTGACAATCCAGTGCAATACAGGGGAAGTGTTGGGTTGTTAAACTTGTGCCATATTTTAGATGAAATGTTAAACTGTCCTCTAAGTTTTCCATATCATTTTGAAGAACAAGGTTATTCCCAGTGCCTTGGCCAATATTTTACCCTCAACGAACATCACACAAAAAAAAACATTTTTGGGCCACTATCATATTGGTGCTTGTGAAGGTTTCCTTGCACAAATTCACTGATATTTTCTACAATACAACATTGCAAAGTGCTTTGGAATCTCGTGAAAGGTGCTATATAATGGAAGCTTTTCTTTCAAGAGAGAAGGATCTTTTATTGTCACATATTATACTACCTTGCAAGTTCTATTGGTTATGTATATTTTTATTTACAACCATCAGCATCATTTTCACTGCTTAATTTGGATTGATTCTGCTACACATAATTACCATTCTCAGACTAAATACTTCATTCAAGTTGATCATACAAGACAGACAAGGAAAAATATAGAAATAGACTTTTCATATCCATGAAGGTTCTCTCTTGATTAGAGCTGGTTGAATTAAAAAGAGCACTGGCCATTCTCAGGTGTGAATTTATTATTCAACCATTCCATTCTAGGGGTTTCTTAGCAACTGAGTATCAATCACATTGATGTAAAACTGGACTCGCACAAAAACCAGACCAGGTAAGGTTAGCTGTCGGGAGTGTGGTGCTGAAAAAGCACAGCAGGTCAGACTGCATCCGAGGAGCAGGAGAATTGACATTTCGGACACAAGCCCTCAGGTAAGGATAGCTGTATTCTTTTCACAAAACTGAACTCAAAAAATGAAATACTAAACGAGATAATACATTTTTTGCAAAAATCTTACAAATTACCTTTACAGTAGTGAGTTTTTGTAACCTGCAGATCTTTTAAAAATAATAAAATTCTCAAAACGCGATACCACGGCTTTATTCGAACCCCTTGCCCTTTCAATTACTAACTCCGTAAAAACAAAACACGTAAATTTCAATCTGCATAGTGCTTCGTCCTTTGGGTTTAATGAGAAAAGGTCATGACGATTACCAGTAAGTTAACAAAACAATACCGAATACAGTTTGTCTCGAAAACAGGACAATTTCAGTTCTGCTGCGCGGGAGGGATAAAAACGCCTTTTCATTCTGTCAGTCTCCAGCATTTTGCTGCACACCGGAGTGGGCAACACAAAAAAAAACTTCTTTATTCTCATCTAACTGCAGGTCAGAAAAAGTCAGACCAACGTCCAGCATGAGCGTGAACTTGGGTGGCACGGTGGTTAGCACTGCTGCCTCACAGCGCCAGAGACCTAGGTTCAACTGTCTATGTGGAGTTTGCACATTCTCCCCGTGTCTGCGTGGGTTCCTCCCGGGTGCTCCGGTTTCCTCCCGCAGGCCAGGTGAATTGGCCATGCTAATTTGCCCATGGGGGGTGGGTTGCTCTTCGGAGGGTCGGTGTGGACTTGTTGGGCCGAAGGGCCTGTGTCCACGCTGTAAGTAATCTAATTTCTTCGCATTGTGACGGTTTTTTCCGATTTTATCTTGCATTTTGTTGTCAGAAACAAAAAGCCGGCATGAAGGCCGATACGTCCCAGAATCCAGTGCGGGCCTGAAAGCCCTGTATTCGAACCAAGATGCTGTACATTTAATTGGAGATATTCACCGTCGCTTGGAATGCTGGGATATTTCACGTCCATGAACAGGTTTGGTTTCTTTTCCCCGTTTATAAATCCCGTAATGTACCTTCAGGTGGCAGTTAAACAAACTGACAAATATTCACAAAAAATGCAGAAATAGACACAACGAGGATTAAAAAGACAAACATTTTAATAAAATTCAAAAATAAAAAAACCCAAATATTGCAATTATTGAAAATCTAAACAGGAAAAGCAGAAAGTAACCCATGGGGATAGGGATTTGTGAGATAGCATATGCAATGAGAGACGTACAGAGGTATGATCTGAAATGCAATCTGCTGAAAGGTGCTCAACTTGGAGAAGGTTTTTCTTCCCACTGAAATTTCCTGGCCTGCTGAGTGTTTTCAGAAGGTTCTATTCTTACTCTGTCCAATTCTCACTTTTCAGGCCTACCTAACAGACTCAGTGATCCAATGGGCTGTACATTTTCTCCCAATGAAAGATGCTGACTGCTTGTTGCAAAACAACTCCAGGGAGTCCTGATGCCTTCACAGGTGTAACCCAGAAGCTATTATTCAGACTGAACATTAACAGGTTCTCCTAGTGTAAAGGAAAGGAGTAAAGAGGGGATGTGAGGCATAATGAGCATAAGTGAAGCCTATTCTGAGCTAGAAGGCTCAGGTTCAAGTCGCACCTGCTCCACAGTGTGTGCAATAGCATCTAAGAACAGATTGATTCACAATCCACAAATATAAAGAGCTTTAAAAGCACAGTGGCAGTGCTCCTAACTCTATGATTCATGTCCCAACAGCTCAAGAGGCATGTAATAACATCTCAAACAATTCCTAATCAGCCTATCTGCCTGAGAACGTTCTGCAGTGATATTCTGGAGTTGAGATGACTGACTGGCAACATCTACAGTTCTAGTGGTTGTGTCCCTATCTCAAGCCCAACTCTGACCAGTATAATAACATCTCTGAACTGACTGATACATATCCAACCATGTATATGGCAACAAAAAGGACACTGAACAACAAACAAGAGGATGGAATAACCAGCTAGTTATTTTCTGTAAGCCAGCAGTACTCCGAATAAGGCATTAGACAATAACAACAGAAAAAGGCCCTTGCATTGAGATTATATCTGGGCTGGCTCTTTGAAAAGTGTAAGTACAGTGTAAACCACTGATGAAACTGCAACTGGAGTATCACGAACAGTTCTAGATCCCTTGCCTAAGAAAAGATATACTTTCTGCATTTGGAATGAGCAGAAATTGATTGATTCCTGACAGGGTGGGAATGTTCTATAAAGAGATATTGAAGAGATAGTGGGAGTTTCTCCAGAGTTTTCTATTTTTATTTCAGTACTGCAGATTCTGTAGTACTTTATTTTTATTTAAGAAAGAGGATATTCCTTCTTGCTGTGGAATCTACAACCAGTGGGTGCAGTTATAAAATATGACTAGGACTTTCTGGGAACTGAAATGAGAGGAATGCTTTCACTCAGAGGGTGTGAATCTTGGGAATACTCTACTCTGAGGACTGTGGAAGTTCAGTCATTAAATAAGTTCAAAACTGAGACTGATTGATGTAAATAGTAGGAACACATCTAAAAGATAGATGTACAATGTGGAAATATGGCATTGGGATAGATGTTCAGCCATGATCTAGAATATTGGAGCAGGCTTGAATGATCTATTTAAGTTCTGATGTTCCTATCTAACTGATGATACTCACCCCACACCACACCCACAAACAATGTGCACATTCTCCTCTACACGCATTATATCCAGGTGTTGCACAATTACAACTGCCTGACCAAAATCAGCTGAGGTCAAGAACAGATCCTGTACTGATCTGGTAACATAATAAAAAATAACCTTCTACTATTCTTTCATTATTTTTCAGGCCTCAGAGTTAGAACAGAAAAATAATATTTATATCAGTGCAATATTGACTGCGTGCAGCTTTAATGTATTGTTTCCCAGTTGGTGCAATGATGCTCACAGTATGTTAACAAGGCCAGTTCTTATATTGACAAACACAATCTGCTTGCAGTTGCTCTCACATTGTCAGGCTCTGTCATCTTGACAGCCTCCCAAGCCCAGCCAGTGCAACTATTACACTTCACAGTCCCACAAGCAATCCCAAGCTATTCTGTTACTGTACAGAGACATGACTGACTTTGCACAATTAAGCTGCATTTTCATTGATGTATAACATATGCACATTCTCCTGTTCACAGCTATGAGGTTGGAGGAATAGCAATATAACAGCTCTTCTCATTCATTTGATATCAACCTTTGTGAAACCATTGACAGGAGAAGAGTTCAAAGACACACCTGAACAGAATACCAGCTCTGCAGTTTCAATAGATGGGAAAGAATAACAACAACAACTTAAATCTATCTCGCTCCTTTAACATTAAGACAAAACCTTAAGACGGGAGCAAAACATTGCTCATGGAGTCACTTAAAAGAAACATCAAAATATATTGAATTTAAGGAGTATTTTATAAAGGATGACAAATAGAAATTGTAATTTAAAGGTCATTAAGTGCAGAATATTCTTTTTTTTCATTCCACCTCACCCTTTAAAGTTAACAATTCCCTTTAATGCTATAGCATTAGATCTAATCAGAAATGCTAACAGAAAATAGTCTGTTCCCCAGCATCTGTTTCTGCCACTCTAGCTTCTGAGCATCTTGGATTCACTTGGCCTCTGGCCTTCCTTCCCTCAGCCAGCTTTGTTGAGATTTGGAGTTCAGCTTGTGACCCAGAGGATCTTTTTTGGTTTGTTTTTGAAACTTCAGTTTCTTGCCATTTCTCTCTGCAGAGCAAAATGAGTTACTTGGTCAAACATCTATAGACTCCAGCAACGCTGCCATCTGGAGTAGGGACCAATCAATCACTGGCAGACTTGTAAAATGTGTCAGGCTTTGTGCAACACTCAGGGAACATATGCGATCATTTATTTACTTATTCTTTATAGAGCTTGTTGTGAGCAAATTGGCTGCTGAATTTCCTATATTATAACAGTCACTACATTCCAAAGTATTTAACTGGCTGTAATGCACTTTTGGAATTGAGACATTCTGAGATCATGATATACAAATGCATATAGTTGTTTCAAAAAAGTAGATTAAACAACCACATCCATTTACAGAGACAGAAAGATAACATATAATTTGGGCAGAGAAATGGCAAATGGAGTTTAATCCAGACAAATGTGAGATGATGCATTTTAGAAGATCAAATTCAGGCAAATTATACAATAAATGGAAGATGCTTAAGAGGATTGACAGAGAGAAATCTGATGTAGAGATACACAGATCCCTGAAAGGGGCAACACAGGTGGATAAGGTGGTCAAGAAGGCATACAGCACATTTGCCTTAATCGGCCAAGGCATCACATCTAAAAAGTTGGCAAGTTATGTTACAGCTGTACAACACTTTAGTTAGGCCACATTTGAAATTTTGAGTGCAGTCATGGGTGCAGAAGGATATGGATGCTTTGAAAAGGGTGCAGAGAAGGTTTACCAGATTGTTGCCTGGTCTGGAGGGTTTTAGTTATGAGGAGAGATTGGATAAACAGGGATTGTTTTCACTGGAAAGATGGAGGCTGAGGGGTGACCTGATAGAGATCTCCAAACTTTTTGAGGGGAATAGATAGGGTGGATTGTCAGATGCTTTTTCCCAGGTTGAAAGATCAAGTATAAAGAGGGCACAGGTTTAAGATGAGAGGAGGAAAATTCAGGGAAGAAGTGTGAGGAGAAGTGTGGGGAAAGTTTTTCACACATAGGTTGACGGGTGCCTGGAATGCACTGTCGGTGGAGGCGGTGGAATCAGGCATGTTAGCAACATTTAAGGTGTACCTTAATAGACATATGAATGGGAGAAGAACATAGAAACAGCCATGGACAATAAGTAGCTGTTCTAAATAAGGATTAGAATTGGTGCAGGCTTGGTAAGCCAAAGGGCCTGTTCCTATGCTAATTGCATAACATGAAAAATAGGTTCATGACTGACACTTGTGTAGCACCTTTCATGTATTGGAACATCATAAAACACAGAAGGATGTGCAAGAGGGCAAAGATGGTTACTGAGGGGTGGAATGGAGAAGGGAAAATGAGGCCATGGAGGAATTGGAAAGCAAGGATGCAAGTTTTTTTTAAAAATTGAGGGCTCTTTAAAAATGAGAAAAACATGGATCAGAGGTAATGGGTGTACAGGACAGGGAACTAGTTTACACAGAGGCAGCAGGTACCAGACAGCTGCTGGCCCCCAGAATATGTGCCCCAGTCAATCTTTTCAGGAACAAAAGGGAGAAATTTGCATGAGAGGAGAAAAGTGATTGTAAGTTTACAAGGCTGGATGCAATCACCAATTTGTTGACACAAGTGTGCCCCTGTCACATTATATCTGATGAAGCTTAACAGAATTCCTTTGCACCACAAATATGCTGGTGGGCCCCTCTTGTCAGAGCACTGCATTTGTTGCTTCTGCACCAACATTTAGAAACTGTGAAATCGTATTTCATTCAACAAGCAACAATCAGACAATGGGACAATGTATTGGCTGGAGCAATATTACTCTCTGAAGGATCAGTCCATCAACTTTGCTCAGGGTTGCTGATGATTCAGCTTATTTTTTTTCCCCTCCAGATTAATATTAATCTTAGAAACAGATATACAAAATGCACTGCAACAATTTGCCAAGGTCTTTCAAACTGCATCTCCCAAACCCATGACTTCTGCCACCCAGAACTAGGGCAGCAGGTCACATCATCTGAAAATCAGAATATGATTGTTCGGCCAAATTCACTCCACATCACCACTATGGGTATACCTACCCTGCACTGACTACCACACTTCACAATGGCAGCTCACGCCACCTTCAAGGGCAATTAGGGATGGAAAAACACTAGTCTTGCCAGTTAGGCTCACATGAATGGAAATAAACTCAGACATAGGAAGCTTTTCTCTCCCATGGGAGTGGTATAAGTTCATAAGCATTCACGCAGAAACACAGAACATTTATAAACTGAGATAATCCATCATGAAAGGAATTGGAAATCAAGGTGGTGTGACAAAACTCTTCATTTAAAATGTTTAGTAGGGCATTAGGCTATGAGGAGGGAATGGGCATTCAGAAAATACAGAAATCAGAAAGACCTAAACAATTAATGGCAGGGTTCAGGGTACTGTTGTAGAATAGAGGGACATAGGAGTTCAAGTACATAGTTCTTTGAAATGTGTGTCACAGGTAGACAGGGCAGTTAAGAAGGCATTTAGCACACTTGCCCTCATTGCTCAGATGTTTGAGTATAGGAGTTGGGACGTCATGTTGAAGTTGTGTGGGACGTTGGTGGTGCCTTTTCCGGAATACTGCTTGGCCTGTTACAGGAAGGATATTATTAAACTGGAGAAGATTCAGAAAAGATTTACTAGAATGTTGCTGGAAATGGAAAGTTTGGGATAGAAAAATAGACTGGAAAGGCTGGAACGTTTTTCACTGGAGCATAGGGGGTTGAGGGGTGAACTTATTGAGGTTTATAAAATCATGAGGGGCATAGATAAGATGAATGACAAGGGTCTTTTCCCTATGGTGGAGGAGTTCAAAACTAAGAGGCATATTTTTCAGGTGAGAGGAGAAAAATTTAAAAAGGACATGGGGCAACTTTTTTTTTTACACACAGAGTTCGTGTGGAATGAACTGTCAGAGAAAATGGTGGATGCAGGTACAGTTACAATGTTTAAAAGATAGGTTCATGAATAGGAAAGATTTGAGGGATATGGGCCAAGTGCAGGTGGATGGTACTAGTTTAATTTGGGAACATATTCAGCGTGGACTGGTCAGACCAAAGGGTCTGTCTCCATGCTGTGTGACTCTACAACTCTACACCTTTGTCATGTTGTCAAATCAAGTTGGACCTGATCCAGGAGCTTTTGTCCTAGGCTCCTGTCTCTAGTCACCTCTATACACCCACCACTGGTTATCCAACTGATTGGAAAAGCAAACACTCATGAGCAGATTGGTAGACAGGGATCATCCAATTCAACAACCATTTATCATCTCTAACTTTATTTTTATCACATTTTGATTACACTTTATAAAAGTAGTTTTGCTTAATGCTGTCAGTTATCTGATTGCTGTTCCCAGCCCTGTCTTAAAGGAAAATTCCTATTTCCGAGACTACAGAACAATCCCAGAGCTTTGGAAACATCACATCTAATAGCTAAAAACTCACATGATTGTCTCCCTTGACTGTACCAAACTAAAACTGGCTTCCAATCCAATAAACAGTCTTCCAATGGCCAGTATTGAGAAAGGTAGGTTCATCTTGTGTGTCATGCCCACTCAGACACAGAAGAAGAATAAGCAGCACAGCAACAAGCCATACATCCCAAATGTCACAGGAGCTTCCTTTCACCCCACTTCTTCTATTCCATCAACAAATCAATCTGGATCATGCTCTTATGTTAAATGCACAAATGCTAACTCAGCTACTACAAGCGGCAGCAAATCACCATAGAGTCATAAAGATGTACACCACAGCAACAGACCATTCGATCCAACCAGTCTATGTCGACCAGATATCTCAACCCAATCTAGTCCCACCTGTCAGCACCTGGCCCATATCCCTCCAAACCTTCCTATTCATATACCCATCCAAATGCCTTTTAAAATGTTGCAATTGTACTAGACTGCACCACTTCCTCTGGCAGCTCATTTCATACACACACCACTCTCTGCATGAAAAAGTTGCCCCTTAGGTCCCTTTTATTTCTTTCCCCTCTCACCCTAAACCTATGCCCTCTAGTTCTGGACTCTCCCACCCCAGGGAAAAGACTTTGTCTATTTATCCTATCCATGCCCCTCAAATTTTTGTAAACCTCTATAAGGTCACCCCTCAGCCTCCGACGCTCTGGGGAAAACAGCTCGAGCCTGTTCAACCTCTCCCTATAGCTCAAGTCCTCCAACCCTGGCAACATCCTTGTAAATCTTTTCCAAACCCTTTCAAGTTTCACAAAAAAATCCTCTGATGCCACAAGTCTTATGTTTCCAGCCATCAGCCTGGTCAGCTTGGGCTACAGGATGGATGAGCACATTTGGTGCCCTAGTCCTTCTGTCACTGCCCTCTGCAATCCAGTGCCAGGCTGAATCTGACAGGATCAGAAACCATGGGAGCAGTGCAGACTGGGTCATCTGCCACCCCAATCCCAGACCACTATGCGCCCCCAACAGAATTGGCAGGCGTTTTCCTTTTGACTTGGGGGCAAGGTTTGAAGGATGAAGGTTGGGGTGTAAGAGAGGGAGGGGGCCAAGTTAAGAATGGTCAATAGATGGACTTCATCCAGCCAACTAACCACTCTGTGGCACCACCAAGGGGATCCGTGTTACAGGCTGTCCAAATGCCAAGCCTTCTTCTACCCATCACCCACTTCCCCCAATGCATTCAGCAGCCTCCAAATTGAGGTCAACACCTTCGTCACACGAGAAGGAAGCAGTGCCCGCGGCTCAATCCAGGCCCTCCTTCCAACTCAGGGAATAGCCATAACTGACCACCGGCACCAGGAAAAGATTATTTGACAGACACAGCAGTGAAAGGAGGTACGGGAAGGGAAAACAGAAAAGAAAGCGGC